>NW_019396229.1:185683-260252 GCF_000591075.1 Eurytemora carolleeae
GGGGGGGGGGGGGAAGTTTATAAGATTTACGCTCTTAATTCTTACTCCGAGATAATCGTTTAAAAGTTAAACTTAAATGTGTTATAAATTGTTAAACTGATGGAATTATCCATTTCCTTCTATCTTAAAATTGATTACTTTCAATTGCAGTTCTCTTTAAAAGTAAACGAATGAAGTTGTCAGAATCAATCACTTTTTCAGCTAAAAAATCCACGAAATTTTAAGGTTTGAAGGGTTATGACGTGAATCGAATCCAATGTATAAATATAAAAATATATTGATTCCGTTAATGTTACTTAATACAGGGAGCATCTACTAGTGCATACTGAGGGAAAGTTAAACTGCTCACAATGTCCGCCAGATTCTACCTCTACCTACACCAGAGAAGCACTCAAAACCCATCTCAAAAAGTAAGATTTGATTAAGTTAGTGCAATTAAAAACTATTAAACAAGATTTCTCGTTAAATTTTGAATTATTTTGTTTTTAGAAATCTTCTTTGCGTTGTTTTTATTTGAGCGGAAGGATTTATTTTAGTTTTTATAAAGCTTTGTATAATTCGAAAATTTCTAAGATTAAATCAATTTTCTACAAATGTTTTCTTGTTTGTTGTTGTTTTCCGTCTCTAGCCATAATAATGGAGAATTTCTCTGATAGTCTATTGCATTAAGGACCCCTAAATCCATCCTTTGAAAAATGGATACGGACCCGAATTCGGCGTATGGACATGTGTAGTAAACACCTACTCCATAACAAGTTCTCGAAACGTATCTATCCAGGTCCTACCTATTCGCTATCAAAGTCAACCAGGACACAATCCCACGAACTATCAACGTCACTACCACTGCACTGGGCGCGATCTCTGTAGCTATCTAACCAAGCAGGGGCGAATACAGGATTTAAGTGAGGGGGGTGCTAGATTTATTTCGGAACAAAAACATCCAGATTTATGAACAACATTTTTTTAAGATAGATATTTTTCCTGTATTGCACTAGGTTTTCTTTCCCTGTGCTATTGAGGAACTATTCTGAAATCTCATGGGGGGGGGCTATGCTTCGAAGCCCACCCCCTGAATCCGTCAGGGGGTACGAAGGTTCTGCCACCGCCCCCCCCCCCTGTATCCGCCCCTGAACCCAAGCTATTAATCCAGGA
Organism: Eurytemora carolleeae; assembly: GCF_000591075.1. Taxonomy (NCBI): domain Eukaryota; kingdom Metazoa; phylum Arthropoda; class Copepoda; order Calanoida; family Temoridae; genus Eurytemora; species Eurytemora carolleeae. Next base: position 186,836 of record NW_019396229.1, read on the forward strand.
TCTAAATGCCACACCGGGACACAAGCCTAGCTATCAAACAAGCTATATATTGATCCCAAATGATGGGGAGGACCTTACGCTCTAAATGCCACACAGGGACACAAGCCTAGCTATCAAACAAGCTATATATTGATCCCAAATGATGGGGAGGACCTTACGCTCTAAATGCCACACAGGGACACAAGCCTAGCTATCAAACAAGCTATATATTGATCCCAAATTACGGGAACGATCTTCAACCTGTTTATCAAAACAAGAAACAATTACTTTCTCGCAGTACGGAGTTGCTCTATAAACTGACTTTATTTAGATATTTCTCTTGATCTTGAATCCAGCCGTTTTTCTTCATATTCGATATTTTGCTGTTCGCTTCCATAGCTGTTCCTGCTGTAACCCCTTCTAGATCTGTTTCTCCGCGATGTTTAGGGGTTGGCTCTATCCCGAGAATTTAAAAAGTTTGACTGCTTCCTCTGTCAACTTCCCGTCTTGGTTTACTATCTCCATTTTATCTGTCTCGAAGTTTTCAAGAATAAATGTCATCTTCCTCTCTTCTGTGGATAAATCTGATTCTCGTACATCATTAATTGTTTTTCTATAATGTTTTATCTACATTCTCTTGTTTCTTTGGGTCCAGGGGTTGTCTGTTGCCTGATGGCTCATATCTTTCTTCTGCAATATTAGTTCTTGACCTGGTTCTTGTTCCTCTGGTAACATTGATTTGTTGGAGTTCTTGTTTTCTAGTTTTCTTTCTCCCTTTTTGTTTCAAGCTAGACTTCTTGTTGTACCACAACTCCCGTACTGAGATTTACTGCATGATTCAATCTGTTTGACGCACCGTGTTTAACTTCCACCAATTCTCATGTTTGCAACTCTATCAGTTTTGCTCATCTTTATCGTAAATTTTTACGATAACCGCTACAGCAAATTCTCATATTTTTATTATATTTGACCAAGTCTTCAATCTTTCATTTGATTAGCCATCACCTGAGATTAATATTTTGAGAGTGTAAAAATTTTGTGCATGTTATTTTATACTTTTTATTTGGATGCGGTTCTGCGAATACGCAATTACATGTTTTTGGTTCCGGATCCTAGGCACTAAATTTATATATTTAGTTTCCATACGGCTGGAGAGTTTCCATGTGTGGTTCAGGGATGTGAAACTGTTCTTCCAACAAAGGTAGGTTAGTGTGAAGTTGAAGTGTGCTCGTAGACCGGAATCTAGCCCCCGCCCCCCTTGTTTGCGAGGAACTACCCATCAAAGTAATTACTTCATTCTCATGTTTAATAGAACTCGCTGTACAATATATTAGCTTGACAATTTCTAGGTAAATCTCTGGAACAGAATGAATAAAGTTTCTATTTTATTTTGTTTATTTTCCATTTGAAGCGAAGTGTTGAGTGTTGATGTATCTAATGTCAAAATGTGACATTTTATCGACATAGTAAACATTTTTGCAAGAAAGAGAGATGGAAGTATTGAAACTGAAACCATTCATATTTTCAAAATATTTTTTATGATGGGTTATTTGCATCAAGAACTTAAAAATTGTTTTAAACTCTGAGTTTAATACTTGTATTTGTGCAGTGCGCAACATAAACTGTGTAATCTGATAGGTCTAACTCTAATACTTTATATTTGAAATATTAAAGGTTGACACCATCAGGTTTACAAGATACAAGGATTCGAAAATTATTTTTAGTGGCAAATGTTCATTTTTTTATTTAATCTTGAAGGAATAAAAATCTTAGCTTCGGTCAGGAAAGTAAACTGAAAAAGATGCTTTTTTATGCTTCCAAAGATAACGTTTTCACCTTCCTTCATACCTCGTTAAAAGTACAGATTTAATGATTAGAAAAATTTACACCCCCTCCCGCCAAGAAAACTTGATTTATGTGATTTCCCCTTTAGTGAAGAGAAACTAACGCAGGTATTTTTTTTCAGAGTGAGCTTAGAGAACACCAGAGCACAGAACACTCGACTCTAATGCGAGGAAAGGACAACATGTTTCATTGTTACATCTGTGATTATCAATTCCCTACGAGAACGAGGTTAAACAAGCATGTGAAGATCTGCGAGGCCGGAAGAACTAAAACCTTGTTCCGAAAACAGATTTCGGATGTTCTTCAGTGGATTGAGAAGGGTTCTTACAGATGTACCTTCTGCCAGGCAGAATTTCATCCTGAACCTGGGGATGTGACATTGGTAGGTGGATGAGATGGGATGGGATGGGATGGGATGGGATGGGATGGGATGGGATGGGATGGGATGGGATGGGATGGGATGGGATGGGATGGGATGGGATGGGATGGGATGGGATGGGAATAGATTCATGACTGTAAATGTTTATTTTTTAATTGAATTTATGTTACTATCTAAGCTATGATCGTTACCAATTTTATATATTATTTATTGGGAAACATGATATTGTTTAGACCGGACTTCCAGAGGCGCGTAATCATGTGGTCAACGTTCATGGTATGCGTCACATGCGTCGGTTGAAGATGGGTTGGTTGGGAGAACCTGCTACACTAGATAAATCTGAACGATATAAGGATAAATCTTATATATGGGAACAGAAAATGAAGGTCAGTTATTCAATGCAATTAACCGTTTATATTTAAATCTAAAACAATATGTATCCCAGGCTTAAGAAAAAAGTTGTATTCTCCTAGTCCTAACCCCCCATTTAAAAAAAAACTTGAATTACATCGATGTACAATTGGTGCAATGTTTATTTACTCCCAGTGGAAAATGTTATCAAAACACAAAATAAAAATTGCTAATTGCTTTCAGGATATTGAAAAAGCAAGAAAACTTGAAATTCAGCAGACCAACATACAGAATATTCAGCAAGAGGTGACAAAATTTAGAATTTATGAATCTAGGACCGAATTTTATGAATTGGAGAGTTCGCTGAACTGCCTATCGCCAGCTGAAAGCCTGAGTCACTCAAATCTTCAGTTATTTTTTTTTTATTTATTTGAGCCGGCTGTAAGTAGTTCAGCGACCTAGCTGAAAATCATTAAATTTGGTCTTTAGACTGACAAAGTTTAGCGCTTGCTTGTTAATTAAGACATGGTTTCCATATTTTTCATTGTGTCAGTTAGATCATCATTCTAACATGTTTTGATCTTATCATCAGCAAAATGTTACAGATTTTTACAGTAACCTCATTAGAAAGGGAAATGAGCATCGTCCCGTCTTGCGTTGTCTAGTTCGCAATGTGGATAGCCGGACGTCCCTAATGATTCGATTCGATTCGATTCGATTCGATTCGATTCGATTCGATTCGATCCGATCCGGTTCGGTTCGGTTCGGTTCGGTTCGGTTCGGTTCGGTTCGGTTCGGTACTGTAAAACTTGCTCTCGCTGCTTGTCTAAAGGTCGGTCTGGTAATGTTTTTTATTATTTTTACCCGGTGTTAAGAATTCGTGTCCGCAGTTTTTGGTGGATCTTGACAGTAAAATAAAATAAATGACGTTTTTGATCCAATGTTTTTCATATTTAAGCGCAAAAGAATCTTTTGTGTGGAATTATTCTAATGAATGATTTTAAAGGTTAGTCAAAATATAGCTCGAGCAGCTACCAGTTATCAAACCATGCTTGAAGCTCTCTCTCAGACAGGAGGACCTGCTCCGACAGAATCTGTTCTTCTTGAGGTCATAGGAAAGGTAATTTATTGATCATTGGATTTACGATGATTTCGTATTGGAGGGATTTGTCGTAAAATTTCTGATTTTTATTTGACATGATAAGATTGATAAGAATGTTAAAATAAATTAACATTCAACCCAAATATATTACTTTGCCTTTAATTGCTTTATCAAGGAAATGTGCCATACAAAAACATTATTTTAATCAACTGCTTTCTATTTTTGTAATGCTCAGGTTTTAAATACAGGGTCCTCAACATAGAACGAGACTTCAGAGACGACTTTATATAACTTGTTTATTCTATTTTAGCGAGAAATTCAAATTCAACCTTCAGATAGTCATGAGAATCTTCTCCTTAGTGGGTAACCCTGTTATTAAAGCCATGATTATTATCTAACGTGAGGAACGTTATTAAAAACAGGTTTGGTCTGATAAAGGTGAAACTGACAATTCAGGAATAAAGATATACCTCAGACTTTCATGGAGTTTCAGTTATCTGAAAGCCTAAACAAAACTTTTACCAGATCCATATACCACGTAGTCCAATTCTTGACATCTGTTTGTTTAGGGTAATGTTGTAAAGAAGGAGGAAGCTGGTTGGAGAGAGGAAGGTGAGGAAGGATGGAGAGACGATGAGCCCCGGGACTGGGGTCAAGGCGTGGATCGCATCTACCTTAATGTTGTTGAGGAGGACTGTATTGTCAGCCAGAGTGAGGTCTATATCCAGGAGAAGGGTGACGGGGAGGACCAGGTAAATAACCGTTGAAATTTTCGCAAACAACTTTTAAATAGTTAAGTCCAGAGGCGTATTCAGTGGGGGGGCTATGGGGGCAAAGCCACCCTGAACCAGTGAAATCTATGGATACCCAACTCCCTTTAGAATAGACAAATATTTTGTGTTTACTTTCTTAATTTTTTATGTAAACCTTATAGATTAGATAATTACATAAGAAACATAAGAAAACCGATCGACTATTCTTGAAATAAAAAATATTTTGAGTCTATTTTTGTAATTTTTACTGTAAACGTTACAGATTCGATGATTCTTTTTGCAGTTTTCTGTCCTTGCAAACTAGGATCCTTATTGGTCAACATTTCAAACCCCATTTTATCAAAAACGGCTTTTCATTAAATTTGTTTAACACATATGTTTTGAAATCGACTAATCCTATACTTTCAATTTCCCAAAAAATGGGGTAATTTTAAGTGAAACCTAAAACCCAAATTTGTCATGTGTGTGTAGGTCGTGTAGGTAGCTACTTATTACTGAGTTTTCTGTTTCCCTGCAACTTTGTTTTCTTAACATATACAGGGTGAGTCAAAAAAAAGTGTGATTTGCGGTGCCTGGTGCAAAATTGTACCCTTTTTTCGTGCAACTCTCCTGGACGGTGTTTTTTCAATGTTTTTTAATGTTTTTTTGGTCCCAAAAAAAATCCCCGAACCTTTTTTTCTCTCAAAATCAAAAGTTCAGAAAAACAAAAATGTAATAAATTATTTCTATCGAAATCTAAAATTTTAAAAAGATTGAATCTCAGAAAATTTGCAAAATTGTAATCAGAAAATTTGCAATTTTCAGTTGTGGTAAAATTTTTACGGAAAAGTTATTCAAATTCTCTAGTTCCTTTCTTCTTGGTATATTATTGGTATTAAATATACGCTGTTCAGTTGAAACCTGAAGAAACCTTGAAAAACAATTTTTCCGTAAAAATTATACCAGAACTGAAAATTGCCAATTTTCTAATTTAATTACAATTTTGCTTTTCTGAGATTCTGTGATTCAATCTTTTTAAAATTTTATATTTCGATAGAAACAATTGATTTACACATTTTTGTTTTTCGGAACTTTTGATTTTGAGAGAAAAAAGGTTCGCGGATTTTTTTTTAGGGCCATTGAAGTAACAAAAAAAAATTTAAATATTGAAAAAACGCCATACAGAAGAGTTGCACAAATAAAGGTACAACTTTGCACCAGGCGCCGCAAACAACACTTTTTTAGACTCACCCTATATATATTTTCTTATTTAACTTGCAGATGAACTCGGTTTTCTTAATATTTACAAGTATTCAAAGATTGCTTATTTTCAACCATAATTTTTTTTAATTAACAAATTAAAGGAAACGAAGGATTTTACCTTAAAAACCTCCAATAAATGCCCTCCCTCCCTCTTTTTTTAAAATCAATATCATTTCGTTGATGACTGCATTATCTCATTAATTTTGTCGGATTCTGAAGTTTTCCTGTTTATCAGAATTCTCTGTTTGATGCTAAATCAATGACAAGTTTTCAAATCCAATTTAGATTTAATCTGTTATCTAGCCGGGGGGAAGATAACAAATATTATTAAGAATATTATTAGAAAATTTAAGAATCGGAATCTAATTTTGATTTTGATTTAGGCCTAAAATAAATGACATTGTGTGTCGGCAACTTTATTTTGAATTTTGTCAAAGAATATTTAAACTAAAAACAAAAAGTTTCTTCTTATATTCTTGGCGTTTAGACGAACATGAACAAAATAAAGAGCTTCTCATATTCTAAAGATTCCTAATATTTTTCCCTAACTCTATACTCTGTAAAATATACATGATAACGATTCAAGGAAGGTACTCAGTGAACACCCGTGTATTTCTTTGCTTGCTTATAAGTGTACTGCTAACGTTTCTGCGCGAACTATTAAGAAAAATTGCAGTACCTGTACACTATTATTTTCAACAAAGAAATAGTTGTTCCTGGTAAACATTCCTTGACTAACCTATCCTTGATCTCCTCCAGGAAAACGAGAACCAGGTGTTTGTTGAGACGGAGTCAACTGAGGAGCAGAATATTCTAGTCACAAACCAGGTAAAAGATATTTCAGCCTTGAGGTTTAAACTTTAATCTAAACCGATATTTTAAACACTAAGCCTCGATCCCCAGAGCAGAAACTACAAATTTGAAGCTATTAATTGCTTCATCCATGAAATGTGACCTCGCATTTTTAAAGATAAGCTTTATTGGCTAGTTGGGAATTAGTTCTATCCTCTCCTCTCCCCCCCCTGGATTAGTCATATTGAATACGAGTAAAATGTGTATACTACAGTCGCCTTTACAGTCTAAATTAAGCTTTAATAAACCATGATCAAATAAACTGCAACATCATGTAGAAAAATTTTAAAACTAGATCTTAAGTAATAGTTCTAAAAAATATACGAATTAGTGCTCTCTGAAGGTTTAACCCCTTTTTTTCATCTGACCATTTTTTTAGATATTTATAGTTCTGTTGAAAAGTATTGGAGGACAATTAGTAGCCCGCGATTTAAAAACTTCGACTCCAGCCGTAATTCCTTAAACCAGGCTTTAAGACCCAATCTTCGACCCAACTCTGACGAAAGCTTGTGTCACGTAATTGACAGCTGCAAGATCTTCGGCTCGACATAACGAGTTAGGCCCAATGAAAATAAAACCGACCTCGGTTAGTTTTAGTGGAGTATAAGGCTCAATGTTGAGTTTGTTCTCAGAAAAACCTGGAATGCGTCAATTCCTACCATGAAAACCCGCCAAATAGAATATTAAACCGGTTTTTTGAACTCAACTCTGGAAAATAAGATGCAGATTGAATTCGAAAGCTCAAGCCGAAAATAAGACCCAACGACAGCTTAGATCCGTATTTTCCTGACTGTTTTAAATCGCGGGCTCAGAACGCGAAATCATTTTGAAATTTGTAAGGAAATATAGTTTGTTTTATTATAATTTTGTCTGGTTCTAGGATGGAGTTATGGTTCATCATGTTCTCCGACCTCAGTCGCCTTCTGATCCCCACTCTATCCTCAGTAACGTAAACCTGGAGGGCAACGTCCAGTTCTTTCTAGAGGACGGTCGCGAGGCTATTGTGGAAACTATTGAGATAGAAATTTAGTTCAGTACAATTATGGGCACTCTTTACAAGTTTACAATATGTTTTTTTTTTATAGATTATCAAATCTGTTATGAATTCGGTTTATTCAACAGTAATTAACTGTAAAAAATGTTACCGGTATTTATGTGATTATCCTAATGTATAAATGTGTTATATCCTACAGTAATGGTTCAGTACTCAACAGTATTCTGTAAAATTTTTAAATGCATATTCCTTTATCTGCGATGATTTTTCCTTTCTTTCTTTTATAGACGTCAACTGGATGAGTTTTAATTTTACGAAAATCATATTTTTATACGGATCAATGCCGGATCAATTGTACAAGTTAAAATGAACCGTTTTATCTTTATTTTCTATTTCTAAAAGTTACCATAACCAATTTTAAAACCTTGATTGTATATTTGCTGAGTTGAGACAGATGAGATATAGGTTCTAGCCTAGCTTGTCTAAACTTCAAATTAGTTTTCCCACCTCTTATTTGTTTAGTTTTAACAGGATTAAATTCCAGCACTACATCTTTCAGTCTCAAAAGTTAGATTAAACCATATCATTTCCAGCATTATTAGAATTGACTGTTATATTTTAATACTGTTCCCTGAAAAGATGTGTTCAATCATGAAACTAAAATAATATTAAGTTTTGTAATCTTTGTAATCATGGAACTATTATGTTTTGTCCACGTTTTCTTTAATTTATTAAATTTAAGTAACTGCATTTCAAGAACGTTATGCAGTGTCCTATTCACAATCCAACTTTTTACCGCCCTATCCAAGTAACAATGAGGAAGAAAACGTTGTTTGTTCCTCATAGCGAGGTGCTTTCCCCGTCCCAATATATGTAACTTTAAAAGGGAAATCAAAATTGAAAGAAAAAAAATTTATCTTATTCATCCTTGATCAGACAAAAGTTAAAAGAATCTTGGTTTGTTTGAGCACCTACGTTTGAATACTGATGAACTTGTTTTCATCTAATATTTTTAGGAACAATTTTATGCACTATTTCTATTGTATAAAGTTCTAGAATCAAGATGTCTAATGTAGCTCAGGTATCAAGAATCAATGTGTCTAATACAGCTCCGGTTCAAGGTGAATCTCTGATGAATACTGAAACCTGGGCTCAACACTTCCCTACCACAATTAACACGGAGCAGGTATTAAATGGCCTGTGCTGGTAACTTTTCTATTGATGATATCGAGATCAATGCGTGATCTAAACCATTTGTTAATCTGCAGATTAATTTAATCTTTATTTGATATCCCGCAGTGTAAATGTACCCTGACGGGATAAATGAAAGGAAGAGATTAACTTCAAAACAAAAATGTCCACCCTAGATATCGAGATCGGAGTTACGAGTTCTGAAAACGTTATTTTCTGCGAATGTTCGGTGGTTTTTGATACCTTAAAGCTTCTTGTCTAGAGATAAGGAAACTCTTTCTTTGAATGTATATTGCATACAGAGTATAGGATACAGGTCGGTCGGTATATTGCATACAGAGTATAGGATACAGGTCGGTCGGTATATTGCATACAGAGTATAGGATACAGGTCGGTCGGTATATTGCATACAGAGTTCAGGATACAGGTCGGTCGGTATATTGCATACAGAGTATAGGATACAGGTCGGTCGGTATATTGCATACAGAGTATAGGATACAGGTCGGTCGGTATATTGCATACAGAGTTCAGGATACAGGTCGGTCGGTATATTGCATACAGAGTGTAGGATACAGGTCGGTCGGTATACATGTCGGTCGGTATATTGCATACAGAGTATAGGTTACAGGTCGGTCGGTATTTTAAATTTTCAACGTTTAAAATCCCTTGACAATTGATACCTGGCCTTATTGCTGTCAAAAAAATCGATGTTTTTCTCTTTTTGTTTATTTTGATTGATTTTTTATTTAAAGTTAAATTTTTATTTTGTATACAGTGATGACCAGAATATAGTAGAAAAGGAAGAAGCAATTGATGCAATACTGAAGTGCATTTGATGTTGTTAAATAGCTTTACTAGGAAGTTATTATAACACTTATTTGGTGAAATGGGTCTGTCTATACTGCACTATTCATTTTCATTGGACTATTTAAAGGCATGACTTAAGTTATAAGTCAACTTCCTAATCTAGAATTTTCTTTTACTAATAAGGAATCTTTTGTGTTTGTGAAGAAACTGTTGACTACAGCCTTGTCGAGTTTAACTTATATCAGGCCAGAGAAACAATAATACCAGAGTCCGATTTTAACGAATTTGAGCCGCGACTCAAATAATAGTTATGATCAGAAATACAATTTACAAACAGAGATTACCACTATAAATATAGATATAGGTCAATATTGTTTCTTCTAACCCCCCAGAGGCCTCCTGCCGGAGCACTGTTATGCAAACAGGAAGATGGATGAAATACCTATAAAGGCAGGATGGGGTGCACAAATCTTAAGCTTTTACCAGTCAGTTCATCGCCCCTTATGAAATTGAGTTCTTGGCACACTCAATCTAATCCTTATATCTTTTAAACCTGAAGGTGTAAACCTTTGATATTTTCAAGCTTAGATCATTTTATCTCACAGAATTAATATTTAGAAATGTCTAAGGTTTATAAAATCGGGTTGCAAAGATAAAGGGTTTGAAAATTAGAGTTTGTACAATGCAATGTTAGACATAGAAAGCAATTTATTGTTTAAACATTGCATTAAACTGTATTTTGGTGGGAAACACACAAAAAAGTTATTTTCTCTCAAATGTCGACTTCCTTTAAAATTCAGCGGATATTAATTCCAAAACACCAAATGTCAGAAATGGGCCAAATCTGCAAAGGTCCTATTTTGAAACAGTTACCGCACTTCAGCTCATGTTGCTTTTTGGAACATATCCTAATTTCCGGACATTTACTCAATCTCAGTTTCCACATTTTATTTGTTAAATAAGAAAACAAAGATTTTTTTCGTGCATTTAAATAAACAATTTCCCGCATTTCTAGTTAAATTTAAGTGTAAAAAAATGATATCAATAATAATTTTTTAATGAATGAAAGAACGGTTTGTTGTTATTGTTTATTGTAATGATTAATGTTTTCAATCAAATACAAGCAAGATGTAAATCCTAGAGAATTTTAATTGCATCCATGGTCTAGGGTTTTTGCAAATATTTCACTCTAGATTCCCGTACTCTCGTTTTAGCATCAATCTCTTTAATAACTTCTATATATATATATATATATATATATATATAACACATATACTCTGAGAGTTACATATATATATATATATGTATCTCTCAGAGTATAAATGAATTGGAATTGATCAGTTTCATAGCTTATTTATTAAATACATCTGGAACGTTATTCATGTTTTCATCAGTTCCTTTAGATATTCAGCTGGTACAGTTCAGGATCTGTCGAGCAGCTCCCTCTTATTCTATCTCGTTCATCTGCTCTCAGAGTCTGTTATCCTGGCTGCTCCTACATACTGGGATGCTCTTATTGTATCTTGAGCTGCTCTTTTAGTCCACGTTATGTTAGTTGTTTTTACGACTGCTCCCGGAGCTGTTCTTGGAGTTCCTGCTATGCTAGCTGTACTTATTCAGTTTGAGCTGCTCCCAGAGTTATCTCTAGAGTCTCTGCTATGTTAGCATTACTAACAGTTTGAGCTGCTCCCAGAGCTATCCCTGGAGTCTCTGCTATGTTAGCATTACTAACAGTTCGAGCTGGTCACAGAGCTATCCCTAGAGTCTGTGCTATGTTGTACTTACAATCCGAGATGCTTCCAGAGCTGTTCCTTGAGTTTTACACTATGAGATGCCCCAGTTCAACATCTATCTGAGAAGCTTCCTCAACTCAATATCTCAGTTAGCTCCTCCACTTCAATATCCATCTCTTAGCAATCTCTCAACAACAGCTTCCACATTCAATGCTGGTTCATTTTCTGCTTCTACTGTAAACCTAACTGCAACTGTGGCTATTCCGGAGTCTCCTCTTATTTAGCTGCTCCTACAATTTGAGATGTTTCCACAGCATTTCTAGCTGCTTCCCTTGCTCGACTGGCAACTGGTCTATGAAGAGCTATCTACAAGGAGCAGTGTCTAATGCATCAAGATCACTTGTGCCTCAACTGTTTCTACTATAGATCTGTGAAGAGCTGTTCCTCAATGAGTGTGGTCTCTGTACTCATAATCCTCCTCTGGGTACTGCTAGTGATTACACGTCAGGTCTGTGCAGAGCTGTTCCAGTGATACTTTTATCTTTAGACCTCCTGGTTTCTCAATCATGTCTGAAGGACGATAGATCCCGTCTTCGTAGATCCTCATGATCTCTTCTTCACCTGGAGTCATTGATCTATATTGGTCTAAACCTTTTTTCTCCAAAAATAAATTAAATCTTTCCGCTAAAATGGCTTATTTTTTAAAAACATTCAGAACAATAAAAATGATGCACCATAACTTACTCCTCAAGTTCAAATGATGACCATAACCAAAATTTATACTATTTAGCGAGAAAATTTTAAAATAGAATTTTTATGTGGAATTCTGTAATGCTTAGGTAATGCCAATTAATATTGTGATTTTTTTCATCTTTTCTTATTCTTTAAACTCCCCATAACTCGGTGCCCACAATGCGTAAAATAATCTTCCTTGTAAAGTGTAAAGCAGTTTAACAACTGAACACACAATTCAATGATATTTAATAAACTTTTAAAATGTCTTTATAGTATGATCTTCCGCGTAATGCCCCTAAATTTTTGAAAATCGCAAATTCAATGCACTAAATTTATCATTTAAAAACGTAATAATTGTCGGAAGGGCCAAATGTTGTTGCTTATGGCTGCCGGAAGACAAAACAGCTAATATGTGCCTTGGAAGGGGGAAATTCCCCCGCTCCTCAGGGTTTGTCCCAAGACATTAGCTAAACGCGGTAAATATTTCACAATATTACTGTGATTTGTAGGTCTCGTACTCGCAAGCAAAAATCGATAAGAATTTTTCCAATTACTTCTTAAATAGTGCAAGATTGTACATGTTAAGGGCTAAAGAAAAACATTAGTAAGTTAGATCGGTAAAATCTAAGTCAAAGGTGTTGCGACGATTCAAAGTCGACCCTGTCTTAAAAATTGATGAGACTGAATCTATGTGATATGGATATGTTCGAAAATTAAATTAAATATCTTCATAAACCATAATCACACGTACCTTATTATTAGTTTAAAGTTGACATTGTTTTACTCGTAATATAATTTTTCTTATTTTATTAAATAATTGCTGTAGTTTATTGGGGTTTACCATTCTACGCAGAGTAACTTCTTAAATGAAAATTCGATGACGTCAAATGTTTATTATAAATCCTCAGTCCACCCCCTTGAACTAGGTATTGCTTGCTAATACTGATCATCCTATTGCCAAAGCACTGGCTACATGTCTGGAGGGTAATATTTATTATTATATTAAAACTACTTAAATCTGATTTAAGGTTGCACACAAAGACGACTTGAAATTCTTAAAATATAATTTCAAGATTAATGTATGTCTCTTCCTTGAAAATATCCCTTCAATGTCTTATTTAAGGATTTGCAAAAGAAACGATCAAATTTACAGCCTCAGAGAATTATGAATTCAAGGAAACAGACAATATAAATTCCGTTTAGTCGTCTCTGAAGATTCATCCTTTGTGGGTGACCCTGTTTATTTCGTGTCTAATCGCTTTTTCATGAAATTATATCGGTTTCTATACTAATAATAAATCCCAGTAGCATTTGAAATTGTAAGGAAGATTGAAGACGACAATACTTAAAAAAAAAATATTTAAGGGACTTTTGAGGCGCTGGAGAAGAAGTATTTGAAAGAGTTCTTCTTCATTATCTTCTTAGACAAGGTAAAAAAAATTTGCTGTTACTATGCTGTCATTTTAGACTAAAGAATTATTTGAACAGCAAATATAACTTATACGTGTTCTTGTAAAGGCTCTTAACCCCAGTGCTTAGGATCCTTTGGATCCGCAAAATTTTGGCTTCCTGGATGCGGATCCTAGGGTCAATTATCAAGAAAAAAAAACAGGAAAAAAACTTTTGCTCTCAAAACTCAAGTATGGCCAGTTGAATATAAGAGAGATTATCATATATTTCTTTATCCCAATGGTATATCAAGTTTTAGTATTAAAATAAGCGAAAAAAGAGGAAATGTTGTTATAAAATTATTCTTCTGTTGACAAAACTAGTAAACCTTAAAATAAGGTTCATGACCAGCATCAAGAACCATATTTTTTCAGGATTCGGATCCGCATTAAAATAAATGGATCCTAAGCACTCTGTGTTACAAAACTAAATATCAAAATTCAAAAGCGGGAGATCATTCTTAAAAGGACGCTATTTTCTGCGTGCACTTTTGCTCAGATCCGTTCAAAACCAATAAATGCAGATGATATATATAATTTTAAGTTCGCATGCAAAAAATCTGCCTCTTAGCTATGCTAAGTTATGNTTACAGAGATTTTACTTACAAATGTATTAAAACTTTCATACAAGTGTATGTGTATCAACCAATGTATTTATTAAAGGATGACCCTGATGGTTCCGTATATGAAATGTACAACTTCAGTTTTAGGTAAGCTAAGAACTTTATCCCCTGAATTGTGTACTTATGATCCGGAGCCCGTTCTCTCCATAATAATGTTTAAACAGTGGTCGTGTTGTTCACGTACTTAGGGGGGCGATAGTTTGGCCGCTAGGTGTCTCACGCAAAATTCTTATCTGATAGATAGATAGTTCTTACGAGAGACATCTAGCGGCCAAACTATCGTCCCCCAAAGTACGTGAACAACACGACCACTGTTTAAACATTATTATGGAGAGAACGGGCTCGGATACACAAACAAATACGCAGGGGCGGATACAGGATTTAAGTGAGGGGGGTGCTAGATTTATTTCGGAACAAAAAATCCAGATTTAGGAACTAAAAAAAAAAAAAGATAGATATTTTTCCTGTTTTCCACAGGTTTTCTTTGCCCTAAGTGCTATTAAGAAGCTATTCTGAAATCTTAGGGGGGGGGATGAAGGTCCTGCCGCCCCTGCAAATACGGAACCACGGATTTGGATTCAAGTGGTAAAGTTTCAACCAAAACATCAAAACTCATTTTTATTGTTGACAAATGAGATATCCTTTAAACCTCCCTAAACATTGATTGGTAAATCAGAAAAATTGTTGTTGTAAGAAGAAAATCAATATTAAAGCTGCAACATGTGCATAGTGTAGGAAAATAAATATTAAAGCTGCGGCATCTGTGTACAGTTTTAATTATTTTATTCTTGCACGTTGGTTTCTGCAACAAATTTTCACCCAGTGCATTGAACTCATATTGAACTAAGGAATTGAGTCTTTGCCTCAAACTCAACTTTTCTAATTCCTATATCTTTGCAACCTTTGATATTTCAAACTTAGATTATTTGTTCTAATAAAATGCATAATTCGAAATATCTAAGGTCTAAGTTTGTGAAAAAAGGCTCCCTTCCTTTTCAACATAGATTTCATTTTCTTCTTTTTTCTATTTTTTTTAGTTACAGTGATGGAGTGACTAGTATGCACGGGACTTCAAACAAAGTAATTTGATTATTATCTTCGCTATATACTAGTGTTTTCAGGCGCCCCCTTTTATTCGAACAAAACTGCTCTGAAAGTGGCCATTTTTATTCATTCTAAAAAAATTCGATGATTTTTCTGTTTAAACGGGCGCATTTTTAAAAATGATAAATGTCCACGTTTTTTCCGGTCGGTTCATAAACTTTCTCCGGGGTCATGTGAGTTCCCTTTTAAGAAATGAAGAAAGAAGTTGAATCATAGACCAAAACAAGATTTAACTCAAATTGAAGAAACCGAACGGATCTCTCCCTGGTGAGGCCAGTGGCCGAATTTAAAGAATTTGAGTCGCGGCTTAAATTTAAGACGCGGCTCAAATATGACGTGTTCCACTTAAAATTGTATTTAATGTTTCAAGATTTATGCCGGCGTTCAATTAAAACCGTTTTTTTGCGGATTTCAGACGCGGCTCAAATTCATTAAATTCTGACTCAAGCAGGGCTGACAACATTATTGTGTTGATTTTTATCATTAAATTACAATATTTCTGATAAAACGTACTTTAGATGAATTAGGTTAGTCTCTATTATATTGGAACTTATATAAAATGGCCACATTAAATAAAATCTGCCAATGTACTTGATCAAAAAGGTTTGAGATTGTAATGTGATTTTTAAACTCTGTCTCGCACTTTTTAAGGTCAATTAAGTATCGTCTTTTGCTAGGATTGGGACATGTTCCACAACCAGTAACATAATAATGTTACTAAAACTGAACTACATAGAGGGAGGGGGGTGCAGTGCCGCCATGAGCCTCGCAAAATTGTCTCCAAACCTCCGTATCCTTTGTGAGTATTTTAAATGACCCGGCGCTACCCTAAAACGTTAGAATAGATATTATAGAAGTATTAAAAACATTTTTTAAAGAAAATATTTAATCTTTTAAATAAAATAGTTATGCAGTGATTTCTTGAATATCCAAAAAACATTGCATAACTATTAAAATATTGAATATTTTTTCTATATATTTGTATACATTACTTCTATAATAATTTCTAAGGATTGGGGTACTGTCAGATAATTTTAAATACTCAACTTCGAACCCAGAGGCTTGGAGACCATTTTGCGGGGCTCATAGAGCCCCTGCACCTCCCCCCTACTACATATCACTGCAAATTCGGTTCGTTTTAATTACAGGGCCGACACTTATGTAGCTAGAGCAAGCTGTAAAGTACACATATAGACTATTAGGGAAAACCGGGATAGTACACAATAAGAAGCATCCACTTCTTGTAAGAATCTATGTGGATTTATTAAATATTAGGCCGGGATAGTACACAATAAGAAGCATCCACTTCTTGTAAGAATCTATGTGGATTTATTAAATATTAGGCCGGGATAGTACACAAAAAGAAGCATCCACTTCTTGTAAGAATCTATGTGGATTTATTAAATATTAGGCCGGGATGAAGTATGAGAACAAGATATACAACTCAACCCGTCTTCTACTCAGGAATCTTTGCTTTTTAACTCAAACATTCGAACCTGTTCCAGACGAGGTAATTTTTCAGGGGTGCCTGTCAAACATTTTAAACTGAAATAGAACTTGTAAATTTAAGAACTAATTATCTAAACAATTTAGTTTCTGAATTTTTGCCTTATTCGTTGTTTATTGTGTGTTTGAAGTGTTTAAAATTTAATACATTTTTTAGCAGAGACAGGACAAGAAATCTAACAAACCTGAATTTTTATCAATTAAACAATTTTCTTAAAATGGCGTATTTTCTGATTTTGATATTGTAGCCTCAGAATCACATGGGGGCCTTCCTAACTACAGGGTGTCCCAATAAACATAGGAATTAGGAAACCACTTGAAAGTCGTCTTTAGTGATATTTAATGCATGACAAAGTATAAAAAAGAGGAGCTTTACGTTTTACGATCTTTTAAAATTAAATATTGCGAAAATTTTGATTTTTTTTTTTAAATTAAAATTTGTACATATTTTGTAATATCTCCGTCAATTTTGTAAATCTCAAGACGAGGCGTTTTTAATATTAGATGTTTAAGTTGGAATACTGCAATAATTGTGTTCATTAAAATTGCCGTATGGTTTGAAGACGATATAAAAGTCGTCTCTTAATTCCACTGTTTATTGAGACACCCTGTATATTACTATTGGGATAATTCGTTTAACTCGCATGATGTTGGACAGCCAAGTGACTGGAGTCATGTAAGTTGCCCAACAAAAATTAGGTTTGATCGGTTTAATATATATTTTAAATACTAGGCTTACCTGACCGTCAAGTTGACCTACCACGAGAATACTCCGGACGAATATGAACCTCCAGGATTCAGTCCTTCAGGTACCCTTCTTATACATTCTTATTCATTCTTATACATTCTTATTCGTGTGTATTCTTATACATTCTTATTCATTCTTATACATTCTTATTCATAAGAAACCTATTTTTTTAGTTAGGGTGGATGTGATTACTTACTTTGTACATAAGCTTTTTTATAATTTTTCCTTCAAAAAACAGAAGAAGGATTACTTCGGTTTTAATTCACCTAAACTTTCACCATATTTAACGAAATTGATAATCTATGCATTAATTTTCTAATCCTTACATCTCTGCAATCTTATGGAATAAACTTTAATTTATCTTTGACTATTATATTTAACAGAATTCAAAGTCTAAAACGACTTAAGTCTATGAATTCAGGTTGCAAAGCTACAGATTATTAAATTAGTACGAGGAGAGTAGTAATCACTGCAGTTCCTTGGTTTTATTTTCTTATTTATTTTTTTCTAGATTCTCATGGCTACCCCTCGCATCAGGAATAATCAAATATTAAGATTAAAATTTTTTTTTTATTAGATTTCTTGATATTTTTGTTTGCAAAATACTTTAACGTTTTTCAAAAATGCACGTTCGCTCGGGCTTAAGGCTAGCTAGCCCCTAAATACCTAGAAGAAGTCTAACGTCTCCATCATTGCTTTTTTAAGGCCAAAATGTGTTGCTTTTTTTGTGTTTTTGGCTGTGAATCAATTTAAGATTAGGTTAAAACCACTTAAACATCATTAATCATAATAACAAGACTATATAAGCGAAAGGTGAACTTTTTAGTTCAAACATTTTTTGCGGGGTTTGAATGGTTTTTTTGCGGGGGGGGGGTGAGCAGGTTTTTTTTTATGCAAACCCTGAATAAACCCCAAATATATTGTATAAATATTTTGACAATGTAAAGAACTGATGACGTTTATCCTTACCTACTAGATGGACTGACTGAAGAACCCAATCTTCATCGCAAGGTAAAATTATCATCAAATATTAATGCCCCAGAATATGAAGAGAGAGGGGGGTAACTAATAGGTTTGCTAAAGGGTAGATGGAGGGTTCTAGAGTTAAAGGGACCTTCAACGTAATTTAGGTGAACTCATAGCAAAAGAGTTGTATGCACTTTTTTCGACGTTCTCCCTACGACCTGTATCTGGGGAAGTTGTGAACGGTTTTTATCTTGAAAAGTATTTTATTAAAGGGAGTAACCGGCAATGTATGGTGGTTGAACTGAATATGTAGTATTGTCGACAAATTTTTAGGATTCATTTGAGACATATATAATGTTTCTACGACGTATATTTACTGAGTTTGATCGCAAAGTCGACGTTCAAAATCATGAATTTGGGTGGGTATAGATTTGTTTTATTTAAATTATCAAATAACACGACATAAAATATAAACAAAATTCTAGAGTAAACTAATTAGTTGTTTAGGAACAAGTTAAGAAAATAAAAATCTTATCATTGAAAAGAAGTAATCTTATTCAATCATTAGTTTCTATAATCTCAAAATTCACAAAGATTTTCGGCAGATTTTCTGGATATTGAAAAGGCGACATTTGAAGAATTTGTAGAAATCTGCGAACAAATTCATAGAAAATGAGAAATTCAATATAATTATTAAGGTTAAATCGAAATAATTGAATGTAGCATTGATTTATTGACAAATTTCTTTGAGAAATATGTTCCTGAACATCTGTATAATTTTTACTTTATTTTTCGTCGTCATTATTTTATAATTTTTAAAAACCCGATTCCAAAAAGAAACCCACTCAAATTCATGATTTTGTACGTCGACTTTGCACTCAAACGCAGTAATTATACATCGTGGAAAATCTAAAAAAATTGTCCACCATCCCTTTAAACTTCAATAAAAAATTATGAATTGTCAATTATTTTATTTTTAAATAAAGAACATAATCGATACATTTGCTCGGACGAAGGTTTGAAGGGTTGTGAATCAGGCATGTCCCTTTTTAAATATGAACTCGCACAGAAATATTCAGGTTGTCAAGCAACGACCGGTCCTTGATGCTCAAGAACATGTTGCTAGTGGAGACGGTGACGCTGAACCTATGTCTCAGGGTTCCACTAAAGAACATATTCAAACCAAGGTATTTTTTTACATAGGCAAATCCAAATTAAGAAAGTGGAGTTTTTTTTTATTAAACGAGATAATGCAGATTACAATTGTACGGTTTGTACAGGGTGTTCCAATAAACATGGGAATTAAGAGACGACTTGAATAGTCTTCTATTTTCGGTAGTTGATAAGTATAAAAGAAATAAAGATGCAACGTCTGTATGAGCTTTTGAAAATGTGGTCTGTCTTCTATGTATCTTCAAATTTAACGGAAAAATTTAACATTTTAAAGATACCTTTGCTCGGACGAAGGTTTGTAGGGTTAGGAATCAGGCATGTCCCTTTTTAAATATGAACTTACGCATAAATTCAGGTTGTCAAGCAAAGACCGGGTATTTTTTTACATAGGCAAATTAAAATTAAGAAAGTGGAGCTTTTTATATTGCTTTTGAAAATGTGGTCTGTCTTCTTTGTATCTTCAAATTTTACGGAAATATTAAACATTTAAAAGATTTCGTTGTTATTTAATGAATTAGAATCTGGACAAGATTTCTCAATATCTTCGTCGATTTTGAATAGGCAAATATTGTAAGCCACATTTTGGAATTCCCAAGACTAGTGGTTTTAATTATGAACTGTTTTATCTGGAATTCTACCAAAATTGTGACGTAATAATTCCACCAAGAACAAAGACGATCCAGAAGTCGTCACTTAATTCCCGTGTTTAATGAGACACCCTGTATAATCTCTCATAACTTGACAAGATTTGCGTTTGTCTGATATTTGCTTATTAGATCCGTGGATTCTAATTTTTTTCGAATCCTAGGCACTGATCCTCTTACATAAATGATTCTCTCATTTTACCCAAATCTGTTACAGCTTAACTGTAAAGAAATAATATAACAAATGAGTCCGATTTGAGAGAACTTAGTCTTGTGAATTCTAATTCTCATAATTTCTCTTATTAATTCTGAAGCAAGAAATGCGAAAGTCATAACAAGTAGAAAACCACAAATGAAAATAAACAATTTTCAAGAACATGGATATCTAATTCATTCTTGATGAGACTAAGATTTTAAGTGTATCGTCGTGAATCGAATATCAATCTCAATATTTGAATTTTGAAAATGCTTTTATATCCCTTTAACATATTTTAGAGTGTTGTTGATTAGTATAAACTTATGTCAAAGTTTCGATTTCCCTTTAACAAAATACTGACCTTGTCATGTTTGTGAAATATTGTTGCAGGATGTTGTGTTGAGCGCTGGAGACTCCGCAGTTTGTTTCTGCGGAGTAGATTGGCAAGATGGTCCTATGCTCCAATGTTTTGTATGTAAGAAGACCAGTCATGGTATCTGCTACAAGATATTGCTGACGGATCAACCAATCCCTCAGGTAAATTCTTAACACTCATTGATAGCCTCCTCCCACCCCCTCTAGTATTTTTTTGCCTTAGCACTTAATTTGACAGTTTTACCTCAAAACTTCTTAATTCTGAAGAGAAAGTAATTTTAAGGATTTTTTGAGAGAATCAAGATTAGAACTGAAATCTATGAATATTAAAATATGTTGGAAGTCCATTTTAAAATAGGAAAATTTCGATTTATAAAGGATCGAAGCTTGAAAATTTTAATGAAACCCCTTATCAATCCAGGAGTTTTACATGTTTGAGCTATGAAACGTCATCCTCTCACATTGAGAGTTAAATATTTCAAACAAACATTCAAAGAAATCCAAATATTTTGTGCGCAATATCGAATAACGGAAAGTATTAAGAAATTACGATCCTTCTGTCTGGATTGGTGAACAAAATTTCGTCGTCAAAGTATGAGACTCGCATGACTACCTGAAACTCTTGAATCAGTGGCCGAATTTAAAGAATTTGAGCGGCGGTTTAAATTTAAGCCGCGGCTTAAATATGGTTAGTTCCACTTAAAATTGTATTAAATGTTTCAAGATTTAAGCCGGCGCTTAATTTAAACCGGGTTTTGCCAGATTTAAACCGCGGCTCAAATTCTTTAAATTCCATCTCTGGACAGTCTAAAGGTTAAACAATTAACATGGGCTTCGGTCTTAAATGTAGTCTAAAGTATGTGCTCTTAATGAATCAAGCAAAAAGTGTATGACTAAGGAAAGCAAAGAATGTGAGTAAAAGAACTGCAAGTCGTCTTTGAAGTCTCATCCTTTGTAGGTAACCCAATACCATACAAGTGTATACACATAATTTTGATATGCTTTCAGGGTCGTTATTATTTCTTTAACAGTGTAGCATGTTTTGTACAAGGAAAATTCTGAGTTCAGATTCCAAGTCATTAAACATTATTAGTTTAACTTTGAGCGACTAGGGCGCATGCCTGGAGTGCAGTGAGACGTATCCATGTTTCAACCCTAGGCTCTCAATAATTGTTCAAAAGAGTGGACTTGAGAAGATTTTAAACAGGGCTCATATCAGGTTAAAATTTAGTTTGTTTTTAAATTCTTCTCTTTATGCACGTGATATTGTTTTTTTTTTTTACCAAATTTATCTTTCAAAGAAACTAGCAGAATAATGAAAAATTAACCACAGGGGCGCAAGAAGCATTTTTGTCAGGGTATTTTTTTTCAATGGTGTGGGGGGGGTACAGATAGAAAAAAGTTTAAATAAAATTTTTAAGTTGTAGCGTGCATGAAGATTTGGAGCAGTGTTCAATCTCTTTTTCAATTTCCTATGATATTGATGTTCGCTTTCTTTCTTTCAAATCTCCAAGTTGATCTGATTAACAATGTTTTGAATAAATGCGTTGATCCAAAGGAATTGAGTCTTTCTAATTCTTTAAACTTTGTAACCCCATGTCGCAGACTTTTAATATTTCAAACTATGAATTCTTTTAGATAAAATAATATAAGTTTAAAGTATCAAAGATTTACACAATGTGGATGCAAAGATTTACTCCCTTTCTTTAATAAAATGAAACATAATCTTTCTTTTTAACCCTAGGCTCAGAAAGGAAGTGAACAGAATTCATAGTTTGACATATCAGAAGTCTACGAAATAGTTCAGCAAATATATAGGGATTAGAAGATAACAGTTTGCGGCAAAAACTCAGTTTTTTTGTTCGATAAACGAAAATTTCTTCTTCAACCCTGTATCTAGGAACAGATACTTTTTAAGTTCCTCTATCAATTTGCAACCTGATGGTACATGTATATTGTAAACCTTTGCTATTTTTAAATTTAATTATTTGATCCAGAACTCATAGCTAGTTTAATATGTTACACAGATGCAAGGACCTTAGCCACAAACTCTGATTTTCTAATCCATATATTTATTCAACGGAAAGTCGTAAACCGGAGATATTTCAAACTATGAATTCTATTTTTTCTTCTCATAATCTTGAGTTCGTTCCCCTTATGTCCATTTGACAGCCAACATTTTTATTTTGAATAATCTTTTTTGTTTCTTTATTATATCGTTAGAACTGACGAGGGTCAACCAAGACCGAAACATATTTTCAATAAATGTGGAACTAACAACTACTTTTTTACTCTACAGAGGTTTGGTCCATCACCATCACCGAATTTAAAATGATTTCTGATATATCAAAATATCTAAGTTTGAAATATGAAAGGGTTGCAAAGATATAGGAAAAAGAACATTTGAGTTTGTGGCAAGAACTCAATTCTTTTATTCATGTTTGCTAGGATGGTTATGTTCCTTCTCTTCGGTAGATCAGAGATCGCGATCAGAGATCTGGAGAAACTATTCACGGAGGAGAAATCAGAAACGATTCTGGAATTCCTGGCTGACCTTAAGATCATTATTCCTAGGTTAGTTTAGTAACGTCATACAGTTGATTTAATGAATATAAATAGGCCTGAGGTTTTGTAAATAAATCAAGGCGAGTTAGCAAATATGTTGGAATTTTTATTGTATTTACTTCCATGAATTATATCTGAACATGGAATAGTGAAGATTAATAAAATACAGAAAATAAAAAGTGCAAGTACTGACCAAGAAAGAGGTATAATTTTTTGCTCAATTCAATAAGTCAAGCAATAGAATAACGCATTTAAAGGGAGTGACCGGCAATGTATGGTAATTGAACTGAGACTTTAGTATTGTGGAGAAATTGTTTAGAAATCATTTGAGACCTATCAGACGTTTTTTTGGTGTATATTTGTTCAGCAAGAGCGCAAGTTCAATCCTTAAAATCTTCTTAGATTGTTCATTTTTGAGGTATGATTGTGAGAGTTTTAAAATTTATTCAATAATGACGACGAAAACTGTTGTAGAATTTCTACAGTAAACAAATTAGTTGTTTAGGAACAGGTTGAGAAAATGAAAATTAACTAATATAATCGATAATAAATAATCGTATTCAGTTATTGGTTCCTAAATTCTGCGATGTCTCATTGTTAACAAACATTTTCTTTCCAGGAATTTTTTATTGAAAAGACGACATTTAAAGAATTTGAAAAAATCTGCGAACAAATTCATAAAGAATAAGAAATTCTATGTGAAATATGTATTTTATGAAAAAGATAAAATTGATTCTAACATTGATTCATTGAGAAAATTTTTAATTGAGAAATATGTTCCTAAACATCTAAGTCATTTTATGTCGTCATTATTTAATAATTTAAAAAATCGATTTTCAGAACGTAACCACCCAAATGGATGAACTTGAACGTCGACTTTGCGCTCAAACTCGGTAATTATACATCATTGAAACGTTTTATATGTCTCAAATTAATCACTAGACCCAGAAATAAGTGGCTGCACTGTTAAAAAGATATATAAATACAAATAAAACTACCTGAATGGTGATGATTTAATTGGTGCACTGCAGAGGCGTATTCAAGGGGGAGCTATGGGGCTTGCCCCCAACCCCCAGGGACCAGTGAAATCTATTGATTTCAGAGAGTTTTCTGAAAACGCCCCTGGTGCACAGTCGAGTTTTGCCAACTGTGTATGGTTTACATTTGTGTGTACATGTGCACTGTCCACGAAGGTTAGAGTACATAAATTGCTCTAGCTACCTGAAAGTTGGTTCGGTACTTAAAATAAACAGGAGTTTTCAGTGTCCAAAAAAGATATATCATTTCCTTATTACTGGTAACTAACTGATTGATATTTTGCAGTGACGCCGGCAATGGGTATTACGTCGAGAAAAATGCGTTGTATGCGAACTATGAAAAATCCCTGGGCCGTGTAAATCTTGTGGAGTTGATCAAACTGTCTGAGCAGTCAGAGTTCAACAAGAAGATAAATCTAAAGGCGAGTTTAAACTTGAAATATTGGGGTATTAATACAAGGGAAGAAAGTTCCAAACCGTGATTATGTTCCAAACCTGACACTGAGTGTCAGGTTTGGGCACAACGTTTTATTAAATGTCTCTCTGCCGAGAGCAAATATCAATTAAAGCCACAATTTCCAACATAATATTAAGCATTTAGGTCATTATTGATTGATTGATTGATTGATTGATTGATTGATTGATTGATTGATTGATTGATTGATTGATTGATTGATTGATTGATTGATTAGGAGGATGCGAGTATGCCGATGGAATCGATGTCCCTGCTAGCTGAGGTAAAAAGAGAAATTAATTCTGATCGACTTTTAATCGGGATTTCATTGATTACTAATTAAACCTTGGGTAGCTTTGTTCTTCTAAAAGGGGCGCTAATTCTAGTTGATACCCACTCCGATACGGTACAAAGTGTTTGCAAAATTTCCGGCTTTTATTGCATTTGGGGAATTGGCTAATAATGTATTAAAAATCAAGTATACTACCCCGTTTAGTTTAATACTTTCATCGATTATTGGAAACAGACTTGAAACATCATTCCCTATCAATTCTCAAGATAATGAGCTTATATTAAGCATTTTTTTCTTAAAATTTTATAAATATGTTTTTTATTTAAAAGTTGATTTGTTTATTATAAAGGGGAACTACGAAGAACCTCCTACTGAGCCTGAGAATAGTATACCCGAGCATACAGGTACATAGGCTGCTTAAAAATGAATTTTCTAAAAAGGCTTAAGGGGGGGGGCACAAACAGTATGCAAACATAACTTAGCATTGTCCTAGGAAGCTGATTTTTTGCACGCGAACTCAAAAATATGTATTGCACATGCATTTTTAGGGTTCGAAAAGATCAAATTTTTCACATTTTAGCTGTCTTAACTACAGGTGGCCAAAATGTACGGATTGTACGGATTTTTTTATTTGTAACCCTGAAATTGTACAAATTGTACGGATTTTTATCCTGGAAAAGCACCGTTTTTTTTAATTTTCACTCATTTCAGCAAATTTTTCATGAAAATTTCAAAAGTTCTCTGGTTCTATTGTTCTCTGGTTCTCTAGTTCTCTATTATCTAGTTCTCTAGTTCTCTAGTTCTCTAGTTCTATAGTTCTCTAGCTTTCTAGCTCTCTAGTTCTATAGTTCTCTATTTCTCCATTTCTCTAGTTCTCTAGTTCTCTAGTTCTCTAGTTCTAAGTTCTCTTGTTCTCTTGTTCTCTTGTTCTCAAGTTCTCTAGTTCTCCAGCTCTCTAGTGTTTAATCGTAATGGTTAAATAATATATATCTTTGCAACCTTATGTGGTAGATTTGTGTTATTACAAGCTGTGAATTCTGCCAGATTAATTAGGCTTCGTTTCAAAAACCAAAGGTTTTCAGGTTGCAAAGATAATGGATTTTAAAATTTAGTTTAAGTTTAGTTTCTTCAGTTGATCTCATTTTTTCATTATTTCCGGGTTCTCATCTAAGCATTCAAATACCTACAGTAGTTTTTACTACCAGGAATATAGGTTGTTAGAGGGAACATCATTGGTTGCTGAGGGAAGGGTGGGNCAGTGTTGAATAATATTTTCAAAAATGGTTTTATTTTTCTTAAATGTACGGATTGCAGGGATTTTTTTCGAAAATTGTACTGATTGTACGGTTTTTTTTAAAAATGTACGGATTTTTTTAAAATGTACGGATTTTTTCAAAAAAATGTACGGATTGTACGGATTTTTTTTGAAAATTGTACGGATTGTACGGATTTTTTTTCGAAAATTGTACGGATTTTTTCTGAAAATGTACGGATTTTTTCAAAAAAGTTTTGGCCACCATGTAACTACTATAATTGAATTTGAAATTTTTATCATGACTCTTAATACAAATATATACTAAAACTTTCGCGTCACAAGACCTACATCTATGCGCGCGCGCATTATATGATTAGTGCTTATATTCCATCCTTAGTCCGGCAAAATTTAGAAAAATATCATGTAATACCTCAAAACATAGGTAAATGGGTAGAAATCGGCTTCTCTACGACAAGTTATGTTTGCACACTGTTTAAATTTTCCGGAGAGTAATAGGTTTTTTAGATATCTTTAAAGATGAAAAGAACGTTTTTATCTGAACAATGCAATTTTATTACATCCAAGTTACAGATTCATCACTAATAAATAAAGGAATGATTTTAAATTGAAAATATATTTTGAAATAACTGACATATCTTTGGAACTCTAGAGATTAAATAATTAATGCCCGGAATATCTTAAAGGGACTGTCGACGAAACTTTAAGCGACCTTTAATCTTTTCCGATTCACAATTCTACCCTTGTTTGGTTATATATGTAGGAAATTGAAAACTTCTTTATGTTAGTTGCTACGGTGTTTAGGGTACCGTTGTGAACTATAGCAACTCATGAATGTTTGCATTCCCTGAAAACTGAATTATTTTTCATAGCAATTATTAACTTGTGAGCTGCAGGCCAGTTTAAATGAATATCGTCATTTTTCACTATTATGAATGTTTTTATTAAACCTTCTAAAGAACTCTAGATACTAAAGGGGCAACTTGAAAATTTGGTTTGTAAGTTTTTTTTTAAGAAATTCAAATAATTTTGAGTAATCGCAAATCTGCCAGTAATATTTAAACAATTAAACCTGTTTAATAAACTGCTAAAGAAGCACCCTAAACTAAGCCTTATGTGTATACTGCATGCTATGATTTACAGTACTCTGTCCGAGTAAATAGTGGGTTATAGTGGAGAGTGGAAAAAGGCAATTATTATTTAGGCCGCCAGGGGGGGAGGTCTCTCAAGCGGAAGAAAAAAGCTGTTAACATGGAGAACCCAAGGTAGGGCATTATTTAATACGCGATTTTTATTTTCTCTTGTTCATTTTTAAAATTTAACTTTTTCAGCTAATTCAAGGGAAGGTTTTCAGTTTTTCAAACACTTGTCAGTTGCTTTTAGATTTTGAAGGTTTCGTCAAGAACTGTTTATTCCAAGGGGTTTTTAGAGTTTAAAGTGCGGACTTCTAAACAGCTCTTTTGAAGAACTAATAATGTTATTTATTATAAGTATTTAAAATTATAAATTAACCAACTATCATCTTTATATTTTAATACTTATTTGTATGAGTCAAATTATCATGTAGAACTCAAGTGATAAATTATTTACTAAATCAATTCCTTTCATTTTTACACGAAATTTGCATCGATTTAAAGTTTGGTTTTGATAATTAATGCGAAGAATAGGGTTTTTGTAAAATGTACTTTGTTTACTAACGTTTTGATAAAACTAGTTCTTAGTGGTCCGAATATATCATAGTCAAATCGCTACATCTTTGCAACATCCTCGTGGTGAAAACCTTTTTCAAACATAGCTTATTTAATGTAACAGAGTAATAGTTTGAAATATAAAATCCATATATCTGGGTTGCAAAGTTTGGGGCAAAGACTCACTTCTTTTACTAAATATTTATATTTAGGACTTCTGGCAAATCTTCAGAAAGCAAGAGAAACAAAATATAAGATATTGTACTGATATTATGATCATTTCTGTAAATTCTCCGATATTTTCTCTATTTTAAGCAAATTGAAAACATGATTTTGTGAATTTATT
Organism: Eurytemora carolleeae; assembly: GCF_000591075.1. Classification (NCBI taxonomy): domain Eukaryota; kingdom Metazoa; phylum Arthropoda; class Copepoda; order Calanoida; family Temoridae; genus Eurytemora; species Eurytemora carolleeae. The sequence continues at coordinate 215,257 of NW_019396229.1, forward strand.
TTTTATTGCGTTTTTTGAGCGTAAGTTATTTGCTGATATTGTAAACATTGCAGCATTATTGTCAATTTTCTATAAAAACTATTTTGATTGTTTCTGTCCAGCGGATATTATGTATTTTAAATTTTTCTATGCAAAGATTCGGCAAAATGAAAATTGTAAAATATAATCAAGTTATTGTTGATATTGATATACTGAACATATATTGAAGAACAATAAATCTATTATTTAACAGATAAAGTTTCGCGCCCATCTTCTTTTTCAACTTTTAACTGTGGCTCTATCTGCGAGCAAAAGTTGGCGGATTTACTCGTATTTGTTTTTGCTCATTTTCAAACTTGTAAATTACACAATTTTATAAATTTATAAATTTCATAGCAATTTATTTATTTTTACAATTGCCGAGATTTCAGTTTAATAGTTTAAAACTCAATGAAAAATTCTCAATACAACATTTCATAAATTCTTACGATTTTTCCAAAGTTCTGGGTTAGACTATATTAAAAGAGTCCTCGAAACAAATTTGTTTAGATTATTTTTTAATCAATTTTTAAAAAGCTGTGAAAATTTTCGTGGTAATCCTGAATCTTCTAAAGTTTTTGACAAGGTTTTTTCATAAAACCACTCGGCTATTTTTCAAAGGTTTAGATTCTCAAGATAAGAAAAATGAGCATGGTCTTGAGATCAGATAAATCACGGTTTTTATATTTGGACAACTTTCAGGGAAATAATCCGAGAGATAAAATATCTAACACTCGTTCTTCCTTCATACAGGGTTACCCTCAAAGGATGGCACTTCAGTGACGGTTGCTGGGAATCGTAAATAATAGAAGCAGCAAGTATAAATTCTGTACAGTCGTCTCTCATGTCTCATCCTTTGTGAGTAATCCTTGGCTTTTAGGGCTCAATTGTGGGCATTTTCTCCTTGTACATGCATTGTAAAACAAAAACAGAAAAATTAGCGGATTTTATTTTATTTAAATCATAGATTTTCAAAATGTAATTAAAAATCGAATTTTGTTGGAAGCAAATTTCTGAAATTTTGATAATCTCTAAACCTTTCCCCCAAAATCTGGGGTCAGAAAAGAAAAAAACACCCCAATTGTTTGATTTATTGTTTTTTTTTATAAAAAAAAATGCATTTTCTTCATGTAGTAAAGAGAGAAAAGGAAAATTGTGTTTTGGCAATTTCCTTTGTAAATATATCACGGAAATTCTTTCCACACATTTGTATTTCTAAGAGTAAAAATCTCAGGATAAATTTCCCAAGAAATATTTATAAAATGAAACTCCACAACACAAATAAAAAATCGTTTACAAAAAATAATATCTTTATTGATTTGTGCAGTAATTAAAATAACTTTATTTTGCAAGTTTTAAGTATTCTTAAAATCATCCTAAATAATTCGGGAAAAGAGCAGTTTAAAAATATATAATTGTTCCCCACACTATATCATCCAAAGCGAATAGAATGTATATAAGAGTGGAATTTACTAGAAAAAAGTGTGAAACGGCCATTTTTGTTAAGTACTGTTTTCATACTGCAGGTGTACTTTACATATTTGTGCTATATAACCTTTGCGCCCTTGAATATCATTTTATAGCAAATCTAAAATTAATATTAAAAGAAAACTAAATCATTAAATAGGCTGGTTTAATGATAGACCAATGATCACTTCACATAGACTATGCCTTTCACTTAACAAACAATGGTTTTCCGTTATAACTATAAATTCATTTTATAAAGTTTATTTAACAGCTTTAAAAAATTCGAAATTTAAATGGATAGTCTAGGGAACATTCTGTATTAATGTACTCTACTGCATATAATTTGTGAACATTTACATGATTTGTACACTTTGAACTCCCTTGCAGGCTGAAAGAGACTGACAAAATTCATACCGAGGGATTTTCTTAATTCCACTCTAATATATATTCTATTATCTTTGATATCATCGCTTTTATTGAGAACCTGGAAATTATTAAATAGCTTTAGTTTAACTTACACTTTGAATTAAACTTATTTCTCAAGTATTCTAGTACAATAGATGGCAACGTAGAATTTGTACATTCTCAGTTCATCTGTATTCTGACGTCACATGTACAACTCCGTTTTTGTTGCCAGCAAAATTATTGCTACTATTTTACTGATAATAAAAAATTCCCGAATATCGGATATATTTTTTTCAAATTAAAAATGTATTTATTCTTATTGAACTTCATTAGTTTTTTTGATATTATTTCTAATGTTTTTAACCATATATCTACTATCTTTGGTATACATATAAATATCCATTTTGTAGCAAAGTTTGCTGTAAACGACATATTTATTTTCAAGTTTATTGTGTTTAACTTTTAAATCCGAATCCAGTCACAAACACTACATGGAAAAGGAATTGTCGAAGTAAGTTCAGATGACGTTTCTTTTCAATTGTTTAAATGGTTTCACAGTGGCAAAGGGGAAAATACCCCCCCCCCCCTCCTTCCCTAAAACTAAAATCCAACTTTTTCTTTAAAAATAATTTCTGCATTTTTTTCAAGAATTAGAATCCTCATATTACTCCGAAAAAAACTATCTGGCAAAATGGAAATGGATCTCTACATTCTACAGCACAAAAAGCATGAAAATGGCAGCAATTTTTCCTATTGTTCAAATGACCTTAGAAAAACACAGAGATCCAGATTGCTATGAAAAGTTGCACCAATTTTTAAGTCTTAGATTTTATCTCCCTACCTCAAACATACTGTTTTGTAGCCCTGGGCATGTATATGTGCTCCTGGCCCAACTGGGGGGGTAGGTTACGTACCCAGGTGGAGCAGGTAGAAGGCATACAAACATAATGGACGAGCATCCAAAATACCCTGGCGCACCTCTTTAATGCACTGACAGTTTTTCAAGCATGTATTTCAGGATAGGTGTACTCATACAGCTCTAGTCGAGAACTGAAAGAACAATATAATCAGTCCCGACTAGTATAATAATCTAAATATATTGTTTAAACTTGTAAAATAATAAAAGAGTTTACAACATAAGCCATTTAACGTTGCCCAGGATTTGCGTTTATAAATAATAAAGAAAAACAAAGTTGAACTGGCCAAGTAGCCGTAGTAGATCTCTATGCTTTGCGAGTTGATCGTGAGGTAGGATTGCTAGCTCTGCAGTCAGATAAGTATCAGGAACAAGACTAAAAATGGTGAGTTGAGTATATGCTCTTTTAGTGTATCTTCAGATCCTTTGCTTAAGTAACAGTTTATTCACATCGATACAGGGACTCATAAATCTAAATAGTACCTATCAATGATCCGCAGGTTGAGCCTAGGATCAGTCTTATCCAGTGGAGGCTGGGAGGTACATGTGAGGTAGATGAGGTACAGTTATGGTCCGCTGCTAGGAGGAGGTCGAGAAGGTGTTCATCGACCACAATAAACTTGAACTAAATAGGTTAATGTTAGAACAAATTGATCATGGGTCTCAAGTGTTCATCATGTTATTCACCTTTTAAATAACAGATGGCTGCACCAGTAGGTGAGGTAGGAGGAGATCCTTGAGAACATGAACCAGATGGAGCACTACAGGTTTACGATGCTCGGGCTGGAGGAGTAGATACTTTCAGTGTGGATCATCGGAAGAGTAGGTTGAGACGGTGTAGAGGAGACCCGTCAGAAGCTGCATCAGACCGTGGATGATCCGAGCAGAGGTAGTAGCGTAGTTAATGCATAGCAACGAGGTACGGTTAATCCTAACAAAGGTTTCGTTAGAATAAGTAATGAGTTCAACTGTTAACTTAAGGTTTAAAAGGTTTAAAGGCTCAAAGGTTCAAAGGTTCAAATTCACTAATGTTCACCTGGTATATATATCTTGAGGCTGAGCCTTACGAGAGGAACGTGGAGGAGGCGGTTTGGTCCCCAAGCATCGGCTTCCTGCTGAGTAGGATCAAGTCGGAACTGCTCGATGATAATTTCTCTCAGGGGTGATATCTGAATTCCCATATATAAATCATCTGTGCAACAAGGGCTTGAATTGGAGGATAGACCAAGGAAAGCAATATAAAATCTTACAGATGGTTTATAAACCTTGATTAAACGCAACCTGGGCAACACTTCAATAGAACACGATGGGGTAATCAACCCATTCTAATTCTGAAAGTAAATATAAAGTTATTTTTTAGAAAGAAAAGCTGGCTAGACTTTTAACTACTTTTTAGGAATAAAACTTTGAGTTCAATACATAAAACATTCTCATTATTTGGATAAATATGGGTAAATGCAGTTAAATAGGAATAAATATATGCAGTTTTCATAAGAATAAATATCTAAATATGAGGGTATAGTTTCGAGAATAGTCTATAGTTCACGGTTTTAAATGTTTATAAGTGAGAGAGGTTCTTGCATCAGCTGTCTTCTCTCTTGGGGAGTTCGCAGTTCGTCATTCCTCGTTAAGTTTGGAGATACCCTGAACAAAGACGACGTTTAGATCTGTAGGATCTTACAGTATAAAGCATTTTTCTTTAGCCTTAGCTGTTATGAAGTAATTGTCAAGAGAGCTGTCAATCTTTGGATCACTGTGAACAGGTTACCCACATAGAATTTATTTAAAGTTCCTTGCAATTTTATTTTCTTATTTCTTTGCACAATTAGTTAGAATTACTATATTAGTTTAAATCCTACCTTTAGATTATCAATTTAATGAGTGTTATCCTTACAACCCCATCTATAGTATTAGACCTTATGTCTAATTAAATTATATATGGTGGGGTTTGAAATGTTTATTGATAAAAACTTGTTACTGAATATATTGGAGCATTATTTAAAGTATGGAGTTAATTGCTGCAGGGGGAGTTGGGGAGCTGCTCAACTGCTGTTATAGATGAATCCTAGAACCCTGAGCTTCTATGGTGCAGAACTGTTGAAGGATGCTGCTGTAGGGGAGCTGCTAGAAGCTGGTATAGATGAATCCTAGATCCTGGAGCTTTCTGGTTCAGGACTTGGTCGGAAAATGATGTTTCTATTTTGATTTTAAAGTATCAATAAAATGCCCTTTTTGTTGGTGCAGAGTTGATTTGTGAACTCTGGAGCTGCGCAAGGGTCGGCTTCAACAGCTTTTATCAATGTTTTAAGATTCCAAAGTTTGTTTTAAGGCGTGGTTTTAACCTTAAGTCTACGCCTAAAAAATACGCACACAGTGTTCACAGGATGTTCACAAAAAATACAAACATATAATATTTTAAAAATTTTATCATAAAAGCACAAATATCAATTTTTAAAGAGTCTTATCCATTCGTTTGTGATTTTTACAAAAAGGAATTTTTAGTTCTAACATTCTTTGTTAATAATACTCCCTACAACTCCCTTACAATAGCCTAGGGATCGTTTCTCAGTTAAAGGTTTAGGGAGAATTTACATGTTATTAAATATCTATATTGTAGGCTTGTTTTCATTCCCTTGAAGTTTGAACTATGCACTAACACTATGCAGGAAAACTCATTGCTAAAACTTTTGTAAAGGTTCAAGTTGAATATTATTTAACTTTTCCATACTTTGCATTCTTGTCATTTATATTTGTTTTTAAAGTTTTCTAAGTATGTGGAACATACTAATTTTATGTTTCTTAGTACAGCTATTTAGATAAGTGAGTTCAATCTGAATAGTCAGGAACAGGCCCTTTAAATCTGCTTATATCTCGATGCATAATGAACTGATGAGATCATCTTAGGATGAGATCACCTTGCATAGAGGACAACACATGTGGAGAAGCTAGGAAGCTGATGCCCGGGAGAAAGAGATCACTCCTACCGAAGCCTTTGGCTTGAGAAGACCTATAGTCTGTCGTGCGTCCTGAATTTTATTATCTATATATTTTACTTGCAGATTGATAAAATGATTGGTATGAAAGTTCTGTATCATGAGCTCTTCATCTAAGGTAGATGGAGGTCTCCTGGGAAATGAGCTATCATATTAATTGTTGATTTTAAAAGCATTTATTAGTAAATTTATTGAAAATTAAATTCGGTTCGGCACAGGACTATAGTATAGTAAATAATTGCCGGAAATATAGAATAGTTGTCGGAAATATAGAAAAGTTGCCGGAAATATTGAATAGTTGTTGATAATATAAAATAGTTTCCAGAAATAAATAAAATAGTTGCCAGAAATATAGAATAGTTGCCAATTATATAGAATAGTTGCCGGATATGAATATCGATGTGAGATATTTTCTTAGGTTACAAGGTTAACCTTTTAATGTATATGTATCTGGACCCTGTCGCTCCGGGAGTAGCGGGATAGACAACCAACGGGGTCTGAATTTGGTTTTACCATCACTGAGAAGATCAAGCTTTCAACACCGAGAAGATAAAGTTTCCATCACGAAGAAGCAGATAAAGTTTCCAACACGAAGAAGCAGATAAAGTTTCCATCACGAAGATCTGGTTGACATCACTAAGAAGCAGATAAAGTTTCCATCACGAGGTCACATTAAAATTTTTGCATTTTTGATTCCAACACTGGATTTTAACGTCACTGGATTCCATCAGTCATCAGAAGACCTACATTTTTGATTCCAACAGCCTTAACGTCACTGGATTCCATCAGTCATCAGAAGACCTACATTTTTGATTCCAACAGCCTTAACGTCACTGGATTCCATCAGTCATCAGAAGACCTCAGTTCCAATAATCATTACGAGATTTGGAATCCCGGAATCAACACGATATTTACGCTACCGAGCGTACGTCCGTTCGTCCGTCTTATATTCGTAACGTAAACAACTGTTCCAGAAGTTAATCCTGCAGAGAAGTACTGTTCCAGATTCCTGAAAACTGTTCCAGAAGATTTCCCGAGATAAAGATTACTATTACAGCCTACCAAGAAACACAGTTCTGTTCCAGAAGAAGCTATTACAGTCTACCAAGAAATACATTGCTGTTCCAGAAGAAACTATTGCAGACTAAGAAGAAGTACATTGCAAAAGTACTGTTCCAGAAATAACTGTTCGGGAACGCAGAACTAACGTTAACGAATTACGTACCGTACCGATAACTAACACCGCATACCGTATGCAAAACGTATTGTTCATAATATAATTGCTGTAGTTGCCGTTAACAGCAAATTAAAATATAATAATAAATAAGAGAACCCAAGATACAAGATACTGTTCCAGAGAAAAAACAACCTGTTACAAGAGTTCCTGTGTTCCAGAAGCAAAATCAGATTGTTCCGGAGTATCGTCCAACATGGTGACTACGCCATCCCTTGGACTACTGTTCCAATGTTAAAGGAAGTAAATAACCAACTTGTTCCAATGTTACAGAAGTAAAACTACTAGAGGGTTCCTGAAACTGAGATACTACTCCAGAAACCGGAACACATATATTATGAACAACGATAACGTTTAATTGACTAACACCTATTACATAACTCCGCATTAACAAATGCAAAACTATTAGCTCCGCATGAAAATGCACCCTATTAAATCCGTCTTTTTGAGTAATTGAAAATTTCAAACTTTTATTACTTTAAATTTTTGGTCGGGAAGATTGCCTAATCTCTTTTTGATATATTCTAATCTCTTTTTGATATATCTAATTTAACGAAAAAAGGCTCTGTCTGAGTTTTAAATTTATAGACGATTTTCTGTAAAAAATATAAAATTTCAAGTTCGGGTTAAAAGAGGATTTTGAAAGAATACAGATGAAATGTTGAAATAAGTCTTAAAGATTTACATAGAGAAACTAGAATTGTTAACTGTAAAAGAATATTAACTTTGGAATTAAAATATTCTGTTATTTTCACCAAAATTTAGTGAATTAAGCCTATAAAATTAAAAGTCTTGAGAGAAAAAGCCATTAAACAAAGTTCATTAAAATTTCAAGTTGCGAACAAAAATATTTTGATATTTAAATTCAAGATCTATTTTATTCGAGAAAAATCTGCAGTTTACAGATTCATTTTTGAATCTTTTCTGTATTGAACGTTTTTCGATACCCACTTTTGAATCCAGATATTCTGTATTTTAACTGAAAACTTATTTTCTGCAGAAAATCTAAAATTTGAAAATTAAGTTCTACATATTTTCTATTTTCCAAAAAGAGATAAAACTTTTGAATCCAGATATTCTGATATTTAAATTCAAAAACATATTTTTGAAGGAAAATCGAAAATTTTAAAGATTTCTTTTGCAAACTTCTTTTCTATTAAGCAAAAGAGTTACAAACTTTTGAATCCAGATATTCTGATATTTAAATTCAAAAACATATTTTTGAAGAAAAATCTAAAATTTTGAAGATTTCTTTTTACAAACTTCTTTTTTAATGAGCAAAAGAGTTACAAACTTTTGAATCCAGATATTCTGCTATTTAAATTCAAATACATATTGTGCAGGAAAATCTAAAATTTTGAAAATTTCTTTTTGCAAATATCTTTTATATTGAACAAAAGAGATACAAACTTTTGAATCCAGATATTCTAATACTTAAATTCAAAAAACATATTTTTGAAGGAAAATCTAAATTTTAGAGATTTCTTTGCTTTTCAATCCCATGCACCTATATGGCCTATATAAAATATATTAATATATTTATATATATATTTCATATTTTCTATATATTGATAGGAAGCGTGCATTAGACGAAGGAAGTGAATTTTTGCCACAAACATTTATTTTTACTCCTTGCAAACCCATAGACCATAGACCTTTATTTATTTTAAACTTTCAATTCTGTTAGATTTAATAGTTATAAGTTTGAAATATTAAAGGTCTAGACTATCAGGTTGCAAAGATATAGAACGGGATTAGAAAATTTGAGTTTGTGGCCAAAAACTCAGTTTCTTTACACTAAATCTTACATGAATACCCAGCTCTGTATTTTGAGTAGCTAGCTTTCTGTCAAAAATACAGAATAATCCAAGTTGTTTAAGCTGTCTCGTAAGAATCTGTTTGAATTTTGCCAATTACTTCTTCGAAAAACTAAAACTAAGTATCTTACAACTCTAAAATGTACACTATAGAGTTATACAAAAGTATGAGTTAGTTAGTGAGGTTTAAATCAAAGAACAAAACGTGCATTGCTACACTTTAAAGTCAATCCAGCCGAAAATTGATCCATGTGAGCTCTATAGACTGATCTAGATTAATGAACCAAAGAATCAAACATTTTGTAAAACGTTGTTATTTGGCATTCCTCCCCCTCTCTATACATTCTCTCTATATCCCATGAAAGGGACCGTTTTATTTATAAATTAAGAACTCAGAGCTGGGGAACTTTTGAATAGTGGATATCGGGATTAATGCTTAATCCACTATTTTTCTTAATCTCAAGATTAGATAAAGCTTGTTCTCTTTTATTATTAATCTCAAGAGTCAAGATTAATTAACCAATCGGGATTAAGGATATCACAATCCTAAGTTTTCAGCTCAGTGCATATAACACTTTTTAAATTTTAAAATCTTGTTAAATAATTCAGAGATGGAATTTAAAGAATTTAAGCCGCGGTTTAAATCTGCCAAAACCCGGTTTAAATTAAGCGCCGGCTTAAATCTTGAAACATTTGATACAATTTTAAGTGGAACCAACCATATTTAAGCTGCGGCGTAAATTTAAACCGCCGCTCAAATTCTTTAAATTCGGCCACTGAATTTACTAAAACTATCAATTTCAAAACTGTATTCTGGAAAAGTTTTCTTTTATATATGTATTATGCAAAAATATTATCCTATATAAGTATAAAGTAAAAATGTTATCCTATAAGTATAAAGTAAAAATGCTATCCTATAAGTATAAAGTAAAAATGTTATCCTATAAGTATAAAGTAAAAGAAATTAGCATCGTGCAAGGAAAGGAAATGTTTTGTTCGAATAATTACAAAATTTGTTTGACTTCTCAGATTATTCTAGAACCGTATAAAATCCAAAAAACGGAGAATTAAGAAAAATAAAAAGGTTTTCCCATCATTACTCTCAATTAGTAAATTGGAAGTCTTGAAAGCGCGCCATAACATTTAAAGATTTTAAAACAAGAGTTTCAAAAGAAATTTTTTAAATCTTTTTTCAGTAAAATATTTGTTTAATCCAATTTAAAATGGTTTTAAAAATGCGACACTTACATTTTTGCAGGAAGAAGTGAAAATTCCGATATATTGTAACCATCCCCCCCCCCCTCCCTGCTGAGGATGGGTATAGAGCATGGAAAATTCTTCAGAACAAACCAACCCAAACCTGGCCCCCCTCCCCCTGCTCCAGCCGCCTTATCTAGTGTTGCCACCCTACAGGGGTTGACCAGCCAGGATTAAGAATTGGCGGGATCTGGGTTCAGAACACAGAGAGGGAAAGAGAAAGAAGCCAGTTGTGCGCCAGCTCTCACAAGGAGAGGATGAAGACATTCGCCAACTCCCCACAGTGGTAAGAAGCAGTCAGTCCAATGGAACAGAAACTGCTTGGACAGATTGGAGCTGTGGGAAAACAACATGCTGAAGAGATTTATTACCCGAACAAAGATGGTGCCAGAAGAGATGTGTTGCATGAGGGGATAATTGACCTGAGGGGATAATTGACCTGAGGAGATATGTTGCCTGAGGAGATATGCAGCCCTGAGGAGATACCATGTTGAAGGTATCTAGCCAAGGAGTATCTAGCCAAAGGAGGTATCTAGCCAAAGGAGTATCCAGCAAAGGAGTATCCGACAGGAGTAACCCATCACTGAGTGCCAAATCTGTGTCTTTTGACTTTAGTTATTTATTCATTCATTTTGTTTCTCTTTAATATAAATGTTCAACTACTTTGTTCTATTATTGGTGTGTAACTTGAAGACTACTAGAGTATTGTTACCCGCCTTTGTGGGTATCCTTTCAAATATAACAATATAATCTATATTTTAGCCATATTTATTTCTGGATCAATTCTCAATTTTTCAACGGTCCATTAAATTGAAAAGTTTTCAAATTTAGTCTGTTCTATGCTTCACTAGGTTTATTGCAACCCGGGAATATACATTTTAAAGAAACTCATTGTTTGTGCAAAAAGTGCAGCCTTAATAAAATGCCGCGTGTTGTGTTAAATGCAGCCATCTTGAAAACTAATTAAATGTTTACTCAATGCAGATATATAATAATAATAAATTTAAAAGAACTAATTAAAAAATCTTTCAAAGTTCCATTTCACATAAACAAGAACTTCTCTATCTAGTGCATCCAGGAAAGTTTTGTTAAAAGTAATTTCTTCTACAGAATTCATGTTTGTACTAAGAATAAAAAAGTGTTAGTGTTTTAAAACATGATCGATGTCGCAAACGTAGAAAACTTTATTTCTCAACTTTTAATAACCATTAATAATTAATAATTAATAATTAATAACCATTGAATCTCTAATATTTGCCTTGAATCCTGAATCCAAGATTGCACCGCAAATATCAGAAATTTATATGTTAAATCTCGTTTAATAGTTTGAAAGATTACATAACTCTTCATTCACGAGACGAAATTGGGATCCAATTTCAGAGAAAGCCTATGAATTCACACCATCAGGTTGCAAAGATAATTAGAAAGTTTAAGTTTTGGGCAAAGATCCAATTCTTTCACTTATGTGGATTTTTTTCATAATCTTTAAAATAAACAACTAAAGAACTGAGTTCTTGCCACAAACTCAAAATTTCCAATCGCATTTTTTCTCAACCTGATGGCCTAAACCTTTATTATTCCAAACTTTGACTATTTGATCAAACAGAATTTATAGTTTGAAATATCAAAGGTCTGCAGCTTGATGGTGTAAACCTTTGATATTTCAAACTTAGACTATCCGATTTAGTAGAATATCATGAAATATCAAAGGTTTACAAAATTGGGTTCCAAAGATGTAGGGGTAAAAAAATCTGAATTTGTAGCAAAATCTCGACTCCTGTAGGCCATTAACTTAAACAGAAAAAATTGATGTAGAATCCTATCCTGTAGCAGCACGCCCCCCTCCCTCACCAATTTTATTATCTTTGTCACAGGGAAAATGGTTTCCAATTTTAAAGGCTCTTTCATTTTTATCTGATAAAGTAATATAATCGACAAGAAAATGGAAAAAAGATAAAAAGTCAATAAACTGGTGAACGACTGGTCGTTTCAAATGAAAATAATGTACAAAAGGTCTATAAAGAAAATATTTATGATTTATGTAGGTTTTAAGGGACTATAAGCGTAATTTCAAGTGACCCTCCAATGACATGAAAATGTGGAGGAAATTGTCGTTTTTCTATGTTTAAAAGTGTACAATTCTGATAAGTGAAATATATTTTGCACAAGTCACTTTTGTAGAGAAACCACAATTGAGAATAATCCATTTTAAAAATTATAAACAATGATTTTTATTTCAAACTCAAACATAGCATTTAAAGGAACCATTGTGACTATTACTATTTAAAAAAAAAAAAAATTATTTAGAAACTGTTGTTTTGGAAACTAGTTTTTGTTGTTTCTATTTTACATTTTGATTATAAAAAAAGAAAAAAACGATTGCCTTAATATGCATGTTAGTAAATGTTCCAATTTTCTCCATCTCTGCCTTTTCCAGGCCAGTGCTTTGACAGGTGTTGCATAAAAGTGGATAGATAGATTGTGGTTTAATCAAATAACCTATTTTGCACCATCATCCTCTAGAGCACCATGCTTTATGCACCAAGCTCAACTTAATTTAGGATATCCAAGCTTAAGCGGAGAAATTCTGGTCTACAGGTGCATAAACTGTAGGCTCTGCAGGACCGGGGGGGGGGGGGGGGGGGGGGGGGGGGTGATGGAATATAAATATTAAATATTGATTAAAGCATGAAATGACGAAGCAAATTTTAGATCGGAGCATTGAGGTTTGAAACCTTGCCAGGAATTGTTATATGAATTCCTGATTGTTTGAAGGGACTGGAAGCGTAATTTCATTTATCCCTCCATACAAAGATGACAATGCCCAATTAAAAACGGTAACATTTAAAACAATTATCTGATCAATTACGTAGAAAATATTGTCATTTCTAGGTTAAAAGGTAATTAATTTTGATAATTACTGTATGTTTTCCTGCAATACAAATGCGCAAGTCTCTTTTGAAGAAAAACCAAAATGGAAAATAATCAGAGCTGAAAACTTTAGAATGGTAGATATCGAGATTAATGCTTAATTCTCTCTTTTTCTTAATCTCGAGACGAACCTAATCTTGTACTTGTATCCTGAAAAGTGTATAAAATTCAACCAATCAGAGTCGCGTATATTAACCCGTTAGTTTGAAATTTTGCGCGCAATTTAAGATTATATACAGAAACGGGAGGGACTTTCTAAATAAAAAAACGGTTTTTGATTTTTCTCTACTATATCCAAGAAAGAAAGGTTTAAGAAGAAAATCAAAAGTGTGTCCATCGGATAATGGATACTCAGATTAAGTGATTGGGATTAAGGATATCTCATTCTAAAGTTTTCAGCTCAGATTCTAAAATTATAAATATTGAAATCTAATTCATAATTGATCAGACAAAGCTTTTAAATATACGCTTACAGGCCTTTTAAGATCAAAAACTGAGTTCAAGAAATAGGTTAAAATAGTTAAATTTTGGTGGATCTGATACAACTCACCTCACGGACCTACATTTTAGTATGTCGTTATTTTGTTATTTATTAACATAGAGAAAACAATATACTTACCAAGTTAGAAAAAAAAATGTGCTGAAAAAAGGTCTTTAACATCTTTGCTATAATAAATAGCGTATTTGTTAAAAAATTCATTTCATCACTTCTCCGGAAGTTGTCCCTCTGAAATTCTCTCTCTGGAAATTGTCTCTCTATGTACTATAATTTGTCTCTCCGGAATTTGTTCCCCTGTCGTTTGTCTCTCCGGAAATTGTCCCTCTGTACTATAATTTGTCTCTCCGGAAATTGTCCCTCTGTACCATAATTTCTCTCTCCGGAAATTGTCCCTTTGTACTTCAATTTGCCTCTCCTAAAATTGTCCTCTGTACTATAATTTGTCTCTCCGGAAATTGTCCCTCTGTAGTTTGTCTCTCATGGAATTTGTCCCTCTGTACTATAATTTGTCTCTCCGGAAATTGTCCCTCTGTAATTCGTCCCTCCGAAAATCCCTCGCCTTATAAAAATATCACTTGTAAAATGTTGTTTTCTTCCTAACTGCCTAGTGCCTACTTCATTCTATAGTGTCTAAAGAAAATTCTAATCTTATTTTATATTTATAAATCTGTCGATTCTATATTCTTCTCATTTATCTCAGCTCCTCTGTATTGTATTAGAAGAGAAACAAAAACAGATTTTCTCCAATAATTCTTCTCTTTGATTAACAATTAATAATTCTCAGGCTCTACATTTCATATGATAAATCTTATTTTTTTATTTTTATATTGAAACAAATTCTTTTCCAATTGTTTATTTAGCAAGATAAATATAATTATTATTAATATATTTAACAAATTAACAACACCGCATTCCGGATTTTAGAAGCAACCAAATCAGAATTTTAAAAAAATCTGCTGAAAGGCCCATTATCCCTCCTTATTCCTCCCTTTTCCATTCAAATTTAATGTATTTAACTGCAATTTAAGCACATCTCGCGGCGATTTATTTTCTTATTTGAATTTTCTAAATTTTATCTTAAATCACCAAAAAATACTCAAATTAGCTAACTCTGTCTTAAATCACCAAAAAATACAATATTTTCCATAGAGCGAAGCAAGAAAAAGCATTTTGTAATAGATATACATAAAACATGTTATTAGAAGCGGTCAACTTATCACTAAAAATATATTCTGATTCAAACTTGATAAAACCATGGTTTAAGAGGGTTTAAGGGTTAAATATAAGCACCAAATATACATTTTCTAAACCCGGGCCTAATTATCACACTAAGGGTTATTCATCTACACTTGATGAATACGGGTTTACCCCATGAAGGATGAATATAGAATAGAATAGAATAGAATAGATATGGATTCTTTAAACTTAAACAACTCTCACAGCTCAATTAAATATCTTACTAAAAACATCAATTAAGGCAATTATAATAATCATAATTTATACAAGGATAGTTATGGGAATACGGGGATTAAGGCCCAAGCTGAGGGGGGGACAGAATATAAGGATACAGAGATAAAACTCAAAGTGGAAGGGTACAGAGGTACAAATATACATTATACAGGCAAGATAAAAGGATGCAGAGATACAATGGTGGAATACAAGGCAGGGTAGGAGGATACAGGGATACAGGACAGGGTAGGAGGATACAGGGATACAGGACAGGGTAGGAAGATACAGGGATACAGGACAGGATGATACAGGGATACATGAGAGGATAGGAGGATACAGTGAAACAGGCCGGATAGGAAGATACAGGAATACAGAGTTTCATGGATAGAGACCAGAGAAAAAGGCTAAATGAAATGGGAACTATATATTCTATATATATTCATTTAAGATGAATATATAACCATAGTATAATTACAGATTATAAATGAATGAATCTGGTGGAACCTTATTTTTATCTGAATAAAGATTATATTAGATTAAAACTAGTGCATTGTTTCGAATATACAGTGTACACTGTACACTGTATAGTGTATAATTTAACTAAAAGAATTGGTTTGAAGCGTACATGAACTTTAAAGTTATGTACTTAACAGCAATCGTACAGCTCAACACTACAATACATTCATAATGTACAGAATACAATTACAATAAATATATATGTATATATATGAATCAATTTTGAGTGTACTGCATTATACAATGATGTATATGCTAAGTGTACGGTGTACACCGTGTACAGCTGGACATCTTGTTTAAAACTCTAATCTGTACGCTGCACAGCTTGTCTCGTGATCCTGAAATAATTTCAGATTATTCAACAAAAAGATAATTTAGCTCAAATTTCTTTTGCTCTCTTTACTCGTTTGTAATGGCAACTAATGAAACTTTAAGAAATTTTCTTGAGCTAAATCCGGATCCGGATCTGGATCTGCATCGAAAAAGAATGAACCCAGGCACTGCCTACACACCTGGATACACCTGTATAGATAATCCTACCTGGAGATTGATTGTGCATCTACTGGCGGACGGAGCAAGATCTATTTTAAGTTCCGTCAATGTTTCCTCGTTCTCCGCTACCCAGTATCCCAGTACATCAGTGTCATACGTCGGGATTATTGTTACTTCTAAATTTAAAATTAAGTTTAAAGAGACTGTACAACGTAATTTCAACTGACCCTCCTTGCAAAGATGGCAATGTCCGATTTACATTGGTACCCTTTAAAGCTGTGTCTGATCAAATACAATTAGAAATCAATGTCTTTAAGTTTAAAAACTAATTATTTCTAATTGTGGTTTCTCTACAGAAGTGTTTTTCGCATTTCCACTGCAAGAAAACATGTAGGAATTTAACACTTTTATCCCTTGAACAACTACACAATCTTTAACATTATTAGTCAGATAAAGGTTTAAAGAATCAATACTAAACACTTTTAAGCATATCCTAAACACAATTAATACCTTAGCTTAAATGTAATTAAGTTCCAACAGAAATCAATTAGCTTAAAATTAAACTAAACTAAATATGTGCAGAGAGACTCTTCAGTCTTGGTTTGAAGAAACAATGAGTTTTTACATTTAATAGCTTTCTTATTAATAACATTGTAAACTAACTCCTTTGTTTAAAACAATTTTTCTAATTTTTTAAATATCTTGTATTTTGAACCTTTATCACCGTATGCTTAAAATGTCCACCTTAATGCTTAAAACTAAAAAATTTTACAACTTTGGGCCACATTTCGAACACAACGATTTTACACCTTTTCTTAAACTTTCTAATTTTCTAGTGCCCTACCTTGGTCTTTATTCTCCCAAGTTTTCTTTGCTTCCAGGAGAGCATTAAACACATCTTTAGAAGGTTCCACTCCACTGAATACGTAGTAGCGTGCACGAACACGTTTAAAGAACTCGACATTGGCGTAATTCTTACAACCATGATGGGGAACATACGCTAGATCCATCCAAACTGGTTCAACACTCTCCTTCATTTAAAAAAACAGATAGGATAAGTACAGAGGTCGCAATTTTTCTTTGAAGTATTGTTAATCTTAAATGCTTGATATCGATATCCAATGTGGACACTTTCAAATTTGAGAATCAATCATTCAATCAAATAATAAAGGATATCCCTGCAGGGTACGACCATCGCGGGATATTGAAGAGTGATTAAATTGATCTGTATAAGATGGAGATCAATGCTTGAACCCGAGATTCTGCATTGATCTGTATAAGATGGAGATCAATGCTTGATCCCGAGATTCTGCATTGATCTGTATAAGATGGAGATCAATGAAGATTCTGCATTAATCTGTATAAGATGGAGATCAATGATTGATCCCGAGATTCTGCATTGATCTGTATAAAAAGGAGATCAATGCGTGATCCCAAGATTCTGCATTGATCTGTATAAGATGGAAATCAATGATTGATCCCGAGATTCTGCATTGATCTGTATAAGATGGAAATTATTGATTGATCCCGAGATTCAACATTGATCTGTATAAGATGGAGATCAATGCTTGATCCCGAGATTCTGCATTGATCTGTATAAGATGGAGATCAATGCTTGATCCCGAGATTCTGCATTGATCTGTATAAGATGGAGATCAATGCTTGATCCTGAGATTCTGCAACACAAAAGTTTTGACTTCTGATCTTTTTATCAAATCTACTCTAGAAATGTGTATACATCTTTCCCNTCAAATCAAATCAAATCAAATCAAATCAAATCAAATCAAATCAAATCAAATCAAATCAAATCAAATCAAATCAAATCAAATCAAATCAAATCAAATCAAATCAAATCAAATCAAATCAAATCAAATCAAATCAAATCAAATCAAATCAAATCAAATCAAATCAAATCAAATCAAATCAAATCAAATCAAATCAAATCAAATCAAATCAAATCAAATCAAATCAAATCAAATCAAATCAAATCAAATCAAATCAAATCAAATCAAATCAAATCAAATCAAATCAAATCAAATCAAATCAAATCAAATCAAATCAAATCAAATCAAATCAAATCAAATCAAATCAAATCAAATCAAATCAAATCAAATCAAATCAAATCAAATCAAATCAAATCAAATCAAATCAAATCAAATCAAATCAAATCAAATCAAATCAAATCAAATCAAATCAAATCAAATCAAATCAAATCAAATCAAATCAAATCAAATCAAATCAAATCAAATCAAATCAAATCAAATCAAATCAAATCAAATCAAATCAAATCAAATCAAATCAAATCAAATCAAATCAAATCAAATCAAATCAAATCAAATCAAATCAAATCAAATCAAATCAAATCAAATCAAATCAAATCAAATCAAATCAAATCAAATCAAATCAAATCAAATCAAATCAAATCAAATCAAATCAAATCAAATCAAATCAAATCAAATCAAATCAAATCAAATCAAATCAAATCAAATCAAATCAAATCAAATCAAATCAAATCAAATCAAATCAAATCAAATCAAATCAAATCAAATCAAATCAAATCAAATCAAATCAAATCAAATCAAATCAAATCAAATCAAATACCAAATATTTTGTTGCAAAATAGAAAATGTAAACTACAGGAAAATAAAGTTGTTTTGTTTTATCATCTTCACATCAACATCCATAAACCATTCATGTCAAGTATTTTTCTGTGTTTTTCCTTACAGGTTGTAAACAATATTTTTCATCAAGACACAATTTTGTTTCTTTGTCATGCTTTAAATTTTTCTCTGACCCCCATTATTTATAATTGTGATTTCAGATCAATTTATAAAAAACACAAATTAGAATCTTATTTTCCCCAATTGAACTTTCTAAAGATTCTCGTTCTAATTTGTAAAACATAACTTTTGAAAATGAAAACTTATTTCATTTTAAAAACTCACACTTTTTCCATTTAACACATCAGGAATTAGAATGCAATGCAAAAAATATTTTTAGTTTTTTAAATCAAGTTAGTTTTAGTTTTGTTGGTTTTTTTCTTTCGTTTTGAAAATATTTAAAATCCACATTCACCTTGTTAGTGTCACAAGATGGGTCATCTCCCTTCTTAGATTGTTTAGCAGGAGTACTTGGCCGAACTGGACTAGGTAGAGCTAAAGGTTTACCCCAACCAGCAATTGGATCTTTTTCAGAACTCTGTTCTGCGGTTTTAGAGGATGCTTCCTGGTCTCCAGGTTGGACAGAGCTGGAAGGTTTGGGACTTTCTGGAATATCCTTGGAAGGTTTAGTATCTGTGTTAATACTATGAGATATACTAGTTTTAACTAGCTGTTCCTCATAGGATTCCTGGTACTGCTGTTCATATGTATTCTCTTCTTGTGCCTCATAGTAGGAGGTTGAGAATGCCGCTGCATATTTTTCATCAAACATTGTTGTGGAGGTTGTTGTTTCACTTAAACTGGAAACCACCTTGGTGTTCTTATCCTTCTCAGGTTCTGGTTCAACCACATTATCTGTCTTTACAATTATAGAATTTCCATTCAAGCTTGTCGCCCCTTCTTGTTGCACAGATGATTTTAGATAATCAGTAGCTTGGGAGATGGAATCTAGCATATTATCTTGAAAACATTCCTCCTCAGTATCGTTTTCATCAGAGTACATGTAAATACTCTGGGTCATAATGTCAACTGTTCCAGTAGCAAACCGTTCTCCCTTATCTCCGTATATAAACTTTCCTGATTCTTGAGTGGGTGAGGTCAGATCACTCCGGGGTGTTGAGGAGGGGATTTCTGCATCACTCAAATCTGAAGCATTAGAAACGCTCCTTGTATCCAGAGATAATTTCTCTGACATTCGTCTCCTAGGATCAGCTTGAATATCCTGATCTACCTCTGACCAGCAAACAACAGGTTTCAGTTTAGGTGGGAGGTCAGCAAACCTCGGGGAACCACCTTCAATACTAAAAGTTCCAGATGACATTTGCTCATCTGAACTTATCCCCTCAGATTTTAAATCCTTATTTTTTTCCTGAGAACTTGTTCCAGACGTTGCTGAGGAACTAACCTCTGGCAAGACTTTGGAGGAGGATGATTCACTTACTGCAGTTTCATGAGACAATTCCACAGATTTTGAATCCATAGAGTTAGAATCAGCTGAGCTGATTGTTCCTGTTGTCCTGTCAGTAAGATTTCCCTCAATACAACCAGGTTGTATATCACTCTCTAGGCTCACAGGGGGAGGGGTGTCAAAATGGAATCCAGATCCATAAGAAGTTTCCATTGAGTACAAGTCATCATTTATAATACCAGATTCATTTAAGATCTCAATATTCAGGTCTGCAACAGAATCTTTATTTATTGGCAGTAAGATCTGTGATGTTGAGGAAAGTAAGGATTCTACTCCAATATTTTCAACTGGCAGGGGAGTAGCTATTTTATGTTCTAGATCATTTTCCTCGTCTTCCTCATCTGAAATAAAAAAGTTTAGTTTAATTTAGTTTATTGTTTAAAAAATGTAATTACTTACTTTCTATTTGTTCTTCAACTTCTTGTTCATCTTCTGATTTAGGCTGAGAATAGAAGAATCCACCAACTCTTTGCTTAATGCTAGACAGGAATCCCGAAGGTGGAGGATCATTATTCTCTTTAGATTCTTCAGATGGAGGCTGAATCTCAGGTTCTTCAACCTGCTCCACATCCTCAGATTTAGAGAATGCACTGGACACTTTCTGTTTAATGGATCGGAAAATTCCTTTATTTTCTTCCTCTGATCCACCAATTTTCTCAAGAGCGGGGTAATCTTCCTGTGGGGTTGTGGACTGAATATTTTCTTTGAATTGAGATGTTTCAACTAAATCAATAATATCATCATGAGGAGAATCATTATCTAAAACCTCAGCTGTGGATGTCACAATGTGCGAAACAAAGGACAAAATAGGATCCTGTGCTGCAACTGCTTCCTGCATAGCCTTTCCTTTAAATTCTGGGGATGACGGAGGTGTTTTTGTTCTATCCTGTATCAATATGTGAGAGTTGAGACTGCTTCCAATCTTCTTACAATTAACAAGAAGATTTGAGAGTTCTTCTGCTTTCTCACCAGTAGAGGTCAAATCTTTACTCATCAGCATCATCTCTTGAGTCAGCTTTTGAACCTTTTCTAATATAATATGTAGCTCCAGACTGAGTTCAACTGCATAATCTTGATCAACAGATTTGTGATCAGATTTATCAGAAACCTTGTTAGATGCTTCCTGTAATGCAATCAGTTCTTCCTTCATAATGTTTAAGCTATTCTGAGAATTAATTGACTTCCTTAATTCTTCTAGGACAGTCACAAGGTTGGTAATGATAGTTTCTATACCAACAGCTCCTTCCAAAATTTCCTGCTTGTATTCAAAATGAATTTCCTTCATTTCTTTTGTTTCTTCATTGCTATAACCATTCTGAGAATCACCTTAAAAAAGAAGTTAGAAGAAAATTGATTTTTTGAAATTTTAAATCCTTACCTATTATGTTTTGTTCTTCAGGGGATTCCTCTTGATTTTTACCATTTACCAGGCAACTTTTTCTGCGGGGCAGCAAACCCTCTTCATCTGAATCAATTTGGGAATTTTGGACCGAATCTGTTGCTTCATTATCCTTGTCTTCAGCAGGTACATCTGTTGAAATCTCTGCAGATTTCTTCTCTACTGAATTTGAACTCAGAACTGGCCCCTCATCAGTGCTCTCTTCTTGATTAAATGTAAATGTTGACCCAAATATTGTCTCATTAAGCACAACAGCTTTGATAACTTCCTTGACTGTCTCTTTTGCAAAGTCTGAATTATTTCCTAAATCATTATCCTTCATGTCTTCTGTTAAAATGCACTCTTTTTTGTCTTCTTCAGATTCCTTTCCAAATTCAGAATTCTCTACTTCCAAAACTTTATCAATCTCTTCAATATTTGATGCTATTTCAGAAGTATCAGTTGTTTTAAGAATCTCATTAGCTGTTTCTTCTTCAGATATTAGATGTAAGTCATCCTCTTTGGAATTGAAATTGGAATCGTGATCTGGTTCTTTGTTGTTATTTCCCTTTACTTCAAAATTGTTTTCTTTCATTTCTTCCTCAACCATAGTTTTCTTTTTTGTATTTTGAAAAATCCTTTCCTCTTTTTCCACTTCATTTTCCTTTGACATAGAATCTTGTGCCAAGTTAGACTTTTCTTCAGAAGAAATGTTTTCTTCTTTTACCAGACTTCCTTCACCAGCTGGGATATTTTCTGAAGAAATTTTGTTTACTTCTTCATTCACTAAATATTCATCTTTGACATCTTTCTTATGCTCAGAGGTTGGACTTGTTTGGTTTGAGTCAAAAGTTTCCTCAGATGCTATTTCTGTGACCATATTGTCTGGAATTTTGCTTTCAGTATCATTTTTTGTGTGGCTGTTGTAGTCTTCATCAGTCACTGCTTCTATCTCATTTTCATCATAAAGAGACTGATCTGCTAATTCAGGATCCTCTTTCTCTGGCTCTGTTATTTCAATAGTAACCTCTGAATGAGTAAGGAGAGATCTTTTTTCAAGATATTTATCATCGGATATTACTACTGCAGTGTCTTCTAATGTCTTTTCTACATTGTCATTAGATTTAGCTTCACCATCCTCAGATATATCGGCTACAACATCTGATTTTTCTTCTTCAATATCTGAGTTTACTGCCACAACATTAGATTTTTCTGCTGCAACATCTGATTTTTCTGCTACAGCATCAAATTCTTTTGCTGTAGTGTCTTCACTTAGCACATTAGATTTTTCTGTTACAATTTCCTGAGATATAACTGCTCTCTTGTGTATCGCAGTATCCTCAGACTTCTCAGTGACAGTTTTCTCTTTTTTTTCTGCTTTGGTGTCTTCAGATTTCATTACAGTAGTGTTTTCCTTTTCTTTTAAAGTAGTGTCTTCAAATCTCACTGATTTTTCTACTACAAGTTCCTCAACCTTTTCTGAAGAAGTTTCCTCTAATTTAAATGAAACATTGTCATCATCTTTTTCTGAACCAATTTCTTTTGATATCTCTGATGTAACAACTGATGTTGTACCTGAGACTTCTACATTTTCAATTTCTGTCATAATTTCAGATAGTGTTGCTTCTTGTGTGTTTTGAAATGTAACTGTATGTCTTTCAACTGCAATGTCTTCTGTTTTTATAGCTGCTATGGCTTCAGATGTCTCAGCTGTATTTTCTTCAAATTTGATAGGTGCAGTGTCCAAAATATCATCAATTGCAGTGTCTTTAGATTTATCATCTGAAAAGACTTCAGTTTTGCCAACTACAGTGATATCAACTACCATGTCCAAACTGTCATCTAATGCAGTTTCTTTGGGCTTTTCATCTGCCAAGGCTTCAGTAGCGGTGGATTCGGTTGTATTGCCTGTATCTTCATCTGCTGCAGATTTGTCATTATCAGATTCATCTGTTGCCGTATCAATATTTTTATCTGTTACAATATTTACAGATATATCTGTTGAAAAGTCTACGGATTTATTAGTTGGAGAATCTTCAGGTTTTTCAACAGCAGGGAATTCATCTCTATCTGATTTAGTATCTGCTACTGAATCATCAGATATCAGATTTTTTGTGTCTTCAGATTTATCTACTTCAGTTGCTTCATGAGTTGCTGCTTCAAAATTATCAGCTTCTTTGCCATTAAATGTAACTGCAGAATTGACCTCTGATTTTCCATCCAACATCTCTGCAGCTTGGTCAACTACATCCACATCAGATCTCACTGTAGCACTTTCTACAATAGTTTCAGAACTCTCCATTGCTGGGAAAACAAGTTCTTCTACTGCAGTGTCTTTGGGATTTTCTACTGCTTCTTCATTATTTCTATTAATATTATCTTGATCCATCTTTGATACTTCAGCTTTTGAATCCATTGAATTGTCAACTGAATCTGCTGTCAAGGACTCCATAGATTCAACTGAATATACATCTAAAATGCCAGATTTTTCAAACTCTTCATGATTCCTAATATTTTCAATCTCTCCCACTGTTTCAATTAGCTTGCTTTCTTTGTCTGACTCCTTGACTGTTTCAACTTCCTCTGAAGTATTCAAAGACTGAAATGCCTCATCTGGAGTTATTTGTGCAGCATCTAAAGTTTTAGCTGAATCCTTGTCATCTTCAACTATAGTTTTTCCTTCTGTATCTGAAACAGTGAGTACTCCAGCTAAATCTGCAGTCTCATTTGATAAGATTAAGGAATGCTCTACTTTATCATTTTCATTTTCTTCTGTTGGTATCTTGTTGTCTTTTATGTCAGAAAAAAATCCTTCTTCCTGAAAGTTGTTGGAGTCATCAGTTTCCTTTTCTTTTATGACTTCAGATTTGTCTGCCTCATCTACTTCCTCAGCTGTAATGTCTGCAGATTTGCATATGTTCTCTGTTTCCTTGTCTTCTGTATCTTCAGATTTGTCTGCTCCATCTTTTTCCTTCTTTTTCAAGTCTGCAGCAATGTCTATAGCTTTTCCATTGGTTTCATATGTGACTGAACTTTCAGATTGATCTGCTTTAAGATAATCTAAATTTTCATTATTGAATTTTTTTTCAGCTTTGTCTGTAGATTTATCCCCTTCATCTGCACTCTTTTCTTTATATGCAGCCATATCTTCAAAATCTGTAGGCTTGTCTGCTTCTACCTCATACTTTGCCTTTTGTGCTTCACTTGAAGTCTGGTCAACTACAACTGCAGTTTTTTCTGCTATCTTGTCCGCTTCATCAACACTTTTGTCTGTTACCTCAACACCTTTGTTTTCTTCATCTGAATACATGTTTGTTTCATTTATAGTCTTGTTTTTTTCCTCTGAAGATTGAGGGGAAACATCTAAACATTTTTCTTCATCTTTTGTCAGCTTGTGTGTTTTATCTGCAGTGTTATTTGTTACATCTTCAGCAGAATTGACGAATACATTAACAGATTCATTTTCTTTATCTGCTGTGTTATCTGATATATCTGCTGTTTTGTCTGTTCTTTCTTCAGTGTTGTCTACTTCATCTGCAACAATATGGTTATCTTCATCAACAGATTCCTCTAATGCAACTCCGTAATTGTCAATTTTATCAGAATTATCAGCAACATTTTCTGGTTTTTCAGCTGTATGCATAATCTTAATAACTTCCTCTGAAGTCTCCTCTGCAATATCTGCAGTCTTGTCTGCTGAATGTAAATTGTTATTTACTACTTCTGAAGTCTCCTCTGCTACATCTGCAGTTTTGTCTGCTGAATGTAAAGTGTCATTAACTACTTCAGTAGACTCCTCTGGTTTATCTGCAGTTTTGTCTGCTGAAAGTAAAGTGTCATCAACTACTTCAGTAGACTCCTCTGCTACATCTTCATTCTTGTCTGCTGAATGTATAGTGTTATCAACTACTTCAGAAGTCTCCTCTGCTAGATCTGTAGTCTTGTCTGCTAAATTCAAAGTGTTATCAACTGCATCTGAAGTGTCATCTTTTACATCTGCAGTTTTGTCTGCTGAATATAAAGTGTTATCAACTACTTCAGTAGACTTCTCTGCTTTATCTGAATTCTTGTCTGCCAAATGTAAAGTGTTGTCAACTACTTCAGAAGTCTCCTCTGCTAGATCTGTAGTCTTGTCTGCTAAATGCAAAGTGTTATCAATGGCATCTGAAGTGTCATCTTTTACATCTGCAGTTTTGTCTGCTGAATATAAAGTGTTATCAACTATTTCTGAAGACTCATCTGCTTCATCAGTAGTCTTGTCTGTTGAATGTAAAGTATTATCAATTACTTCAGTAGACTCTTCTGCTATATCTGCTGTCTTGATTACTGAATGTAAAGTGTTATCAACTGCTTCTGAGGTCTCCTCTGCCACATCTGCAGCCTTATCTGCTGAATGTAAAGTGTTATCAACTACTTCAGTAGACTCCTCTTCTTTATTTGCAGTTTTGTCTTCTGAATATAAAGTATCTGCTTCTAAAGACTTCTCAGCTTTATCTGCATTCTTGTCGGCTGAAGTAAAAGTGTTATTAACTACTTTTGAAGTCTCATCTGCTACATCTTCATTCTTGTCTGCTGAATATAAAGTGTTATCAACTACTTCTGAAGTGTCCTTTGCTACATTTGAAGTCTTGTCTGGCAAATGTAAAGTGTTATCAACAACTTCAGAAGTGTCCTCTATTACATCTGCAGTCGTGTCTGCCGAATGTAAAGAGTTTTTAACTGCTTCTGAAGTGTCCTCTGCTACAGCTTCAGTTTTGTCTGCAGAATGTAAAGTGTTATCAACTACTTTTAAAGACTCCTCTGCTACATATGCAGTCTTGTCTGCTGAATGTGAAATGTTATTGATTGCTTCTGAAGTTCTCTCTGTCTTTTCTGTTACATCTGTAGACTTGTCCCCAGTATGTGAAATCTGGTCTTCTAGGGCTGCAATCATATCTACCTTATCTGTAGTTTTGCTTGCTACATCTGCAATATTAATTGTTTCATATGCATTTTTCTCTTCTGTATCTGGAACTTCTACATCTAGAGACTTGTCAGTAACATCTGCTTCTTCTTTAGCAAATGTTTCTGCTACATTGGTGGTCTTGTTTGATTCTTCTGTAGTGTTTTCTTTTTGATCATTAGCTTTGTCTTCTACATTTGCACTGTCTGGCACATCTGAAGACTTGTCTTCTATGTCTTTTTTCTTGTCCATTACATCCACAACTCTTTCTGTTATATTTGCACTCATATTTGTGTCATCTGTAATCAAGTCTAATCTGTCTTCACTTTTGACTGTCCTCAATGATGTTTTGTCTTCTAAATCTGCAAAATCATTGGCTGTATTTTGTCCTGTACTTGTAGCCCTATGCTCCTCATCTGTGCTCTTGTCAGCTTCATCTGCACTTTTGTGTTCTTCATCTGCAATCACATCTAACACATTGTTCCTCTTGCCTCCCTCAATTGTTGCCTTGTTTGCAACATCCTCAGTATTATCTACTACATGCATGGAAATGATGGCTTCATCAGATGTAGTCTTTCCAACTAAATCTATAGTTTTTTCTGCTAAATCAATATTCATGTGTGCTACATCTATAGTAGTGTCTATTTCTATAACTTCAATGATAGGATTTTCTTCAGATCTGATAATCTCATCTACTTCATCTGTGGGCATCTCATCTACTTGATATGCAATTGTATCATCTGAAATCCTTGAACTCATGTCCATATCTGATTTATCTCCAGTTGTATTTACTTTTCCTGTATGTGCAGTAGTATCAACATCCACTTTATTCACAGTAGTATCAACATCTGCCTTATCTGTAGAAGTATCAACCTTTGCTTTATCTGCAGTATTATTCACATCTAATTTATCTACACTTTTTACCACATCTTTTTTGTCAGCAGTAGTGCTCACATCTTCTGTATCTTCTGATTTAGCAATTTCTGTAGTACCTGCAATGGTATCCACTTCTTTTGTAGTGACAGTAGTGGCTGTTGTGTTTATATCAGTATCTAAATCTGCTAATTCTTTAGAAATGTCCTTATCTGTCTTTTCTGCACAGGGTGCAGCATCTGCCGTGTGTGCTTTAGTATTAATAACAGTCATTTCAACATCCTTATGACTTTCAGTTGCATCCACATCTGTTCTCTTGGCAGAAGTATCCACATCTGTTTTATCTAAAGAAATATTTACATTGGTTTTATCTGCAGTAGTTTCCACATCAGCTTTCTCTGTGGTGGTATCCACATCTAATTTCTCTGCAACAGTATATACATCTGCTTCATCTTTGATAGTTTCTATATCTGCTTTATCTGCACTAGTGTCCAAAACAGTTTTATTTCCAGTAGTATCCACTTCCTCATTATCTTCAGTAGAATCCACATCTGCTTGCTTCACTGTATTATCTGCAGCAGTATCCACACCAGTTGTACATGCAGCAGTATCCAGATTACCCATATCTGCAGCAGTATCCACACCAGTTGTACATGCAGCAGTATCCAGATTACCCATATCTAAAGCAGTATCTACACCTTCTTTATTGGCAGTAGTTTCCACATCTGCACTAGTAAATGTATTTTCAGCAACTAAAGTATTATCCATATCTTTCATAACTGCCAAAGTATCATCTTCTAATGAATTAGAATCTGCAACTCCAGTATCTACAGAAGAATTCACCTCAACAGTTTCCACTTCTGATCCATCTGAAGCAGTATCCTTATCTGATTTATCTGCAGTAGTTCTTATATCTTTTGTATTTTCAGAAGTATCTTCATCTTCTTTCTCTGCACTAGTATCCACATCTGCTTTATTTTCAGAAGTATCCACACCTGTCTTGTCTAAAGTAGTGTTGAAATCTGTTTTATCTGCATAAGTGTCAGCATCTGTTTCACTCACAACAGTATCCACATCTGCTTTATCTGCAGTAGTAACCACTTCTGCTTTATCTGCAGTAGTATCCACTTCTGTTTTGATTGAAATAGTATCAACATCTTGTACATCTACATTAGAGCCAATATCTGTTATATCTGCAGCAGTTTCCATATCTGCACTGGTATCAACATCTACTTTATCTGTAGTAGTATTAATATCTGCTGTAACTGCACTAGTATCAAAATCTTCTTTGTTTGCAGAAGTCTCCACATCTGCTGTATCTGCAATGGTATCCCCCTCTGCTGTAACTCCACTGGTATCAACATTTTCTTTGTCTGCAAGGGTTTCCACATCTGCTGTATCTGCAGTAGTATCCACCTCTTGTGTAATTGAACTAGTATCAACATCTTCTTTGTCTTCAGAAGATTCCACATCTGCTTTGTCTGCGACAATATCCTCATCTGCTTCATCTGTAATAGTTTTTAGATCTTTTTTATCTGCAGCAGTTTTTATGTCAGATGTATTTGAAATATCAACATCTACTTTCTGTGCAGTAGTATCCACATCTGCTGTGTATGCAGGGGTATCCATATCTACTTTGCCTACAGTTGTAGCCTCATTTCTTGAAACTACAATATATTCCACATTTGCTTTAATTTCAGCAGTATTTACATCCATACCATTTGTAACTGCTGAAATATCCACATCTACTTCAGTGGTATCAACATCTTCTCTATCTGCAGTACTGTCAAGGTCTTGTTCATCTCCAGTAGTATTCACTTCTAGAGTAGTATTTACATCTGCAGTAACTGCAGTAGTATCTGCTTTATCTGAGGTAATATTAACCTCTGCAACTGCTTTAATTGCAACATTATCCCCGTCTGCTTTCTCTGCAGTAGCATTTACATCTGCTGTATCTGTAGTAGTGTCCACATCTTCTTTAGTTGCAATGATATCCACATCTTCTATAGGAATATGAACATCTGCTGTATCTGTACCTGCTTTATCTGCACTAATATCCAAATCTGCTTTGTCTGCACTATTATCCTTCACAATTTCTTTTTCTGCACTAGTATCCAAATCTCCTTTGTCTCCGCTAGTATTAACATCTACTTTGTCTGCACTATTATCCTCCGCAATTTCTTTTTCTGCAGAAGTTTCTACATCTGCTTTGTCTGGAACAGTCTCCAGATCTGGTTCATCTGCAACTGTATCCATATCTAATGTAACCGCATCGATAACCACATCTGCTTTAATTGAACCACTGTCCACATCTGCTTTGCATGCAGTAGTATCAACATTTGCTCTATCTGCATTAGAATCCACATATTCTCTATCTGAACTAGCATCATTATGTTCTTTATCAGCAGAAGTTTCTATATCAGTTTCAGTACTATGAACATCTGCTTTATCTGCAGTGCTATGAACATCTGCTGTGTCAGCAGTAGTATCAACATCTGCTGTGTCAGCATTAATGTCAGCGTCTGCTGTGTCAGCAGTGGTATCCACAACTACTTTAATTACAGCAGTTTCCGCTTTATCTGTAGTAATATTCACAACTACTTTGTCTGCAGAAGTATCCATATCTGCTTCAACTTTAACAGTATTATTTTCTGATGTAACTGCAGCAGCATCTACTTCTGATAAAATTGCATGAGTATCAGAAACTGTTTTATTTGAAGTAGTTTCCACATCTGCTCCATCTTCAGTAGTACCCACATCTGATTTATCTGCAACAGTATCTATACCTGATGTAACAGTAACAGTTTTCACAACTGCTTTAACTGCAGGAGCATCTGCAGAATATTCCACATCTTCTTTTTCTGCAAGAGTATCCACATCTTCTGCATGTGCATTACTGCCTAACTTTACTTTAACTGTAGCATTTTCCATGTCTGCTTTAGTATCCTTTTCTGATTCAAATGCTGCCGTATCCACATCTATTTTATCTGCAGCAGTTTCCATATATGATTTATCTGCTATGGTTTTCAAATCAGTTTGATTTGTAACAGTATCCACATATGCTGTATCTACAGAAGAATCAACATTTTCTAATAAATCAGCACTTTCCACAGTCACATCTGGTTTTGTTGCAGTATTATTTACATTTGCTTTATCTGCAGTAGTATCCACATCTACTGTATCCATAGTAGAATCTGCTTTATCTGCAAAAGAGTTCTCCTTTTCTTCATCTCCAGTAGTAACAACATCGGCAGAAGAAATTACATCTGAATTATCTGCAGTAGTTTCTACATCTGTTTTGTTTGAGGCAGTATCTGCATTATCCATATCATTATCTGCTTTATCTACTGCTGTATCCATATTTGCATTATTTACAGCAACAGTATCCCCATCTTCTTTATCTGTAATATTATCCACATCTGCTTTATCTGCAGTAGTATCTACACCTGCTTCATGTCCAGTGATATCCTCTTCTGCTTTATCTGCAGTTGTATCTACATCTGCTTTATCTGCAGTAGTATCCTCTTCTGTTTTATCAGCAGTTATATCCATGTCTACTTTATCTGCAGAAGTATCAACTTCTGCTTTATCTGTAATATTATCCACATCTGCTTTATTTACAGTAGTATCCACATCTGCTTTATCTGCAGTAGTATCCTCTTCTGCTTTATCGGCAGTTGTATCCACATCTGCTTTATCTGCAGTTGTATCCTCATCTAATTTATCTGCAGTTGTATCCACATCTACTTTATCTGCAGGAGTATTCACACCTGCTTCATGTGCAGTAATATCCTCTTCTGCTTTATCTGCAGTTGTATCCTCATCTGCTTTATCTGCTGTAGTATCCTCTTCTGCTTTATCAGCAACAGTATCCCCATCTTCTTTATCTGTAATATTATCCACATCTGCTTTATCTGCAGTAATATCCACACCTGCTTTATCTGAAGAAGTATTCTCTTCTGCTTTATCTGCAGTAGTTTCCACATCTGCTTTATCTGCAGTAGCATTCTCATCTAATTTATCTGCAGTTGTATCCACATCTACTTTATCTGCAGGAGTATTCACACCTGCTTCATCTGAAGTATTATCCTCTTCTGCTTTATCTGTAGTTGTATCCACATCTGCTTTATCTGAAGTAGTATCCTCTTCTGCTGTATCTTCAGTAGTATCCACTTCTGTTTTATCTGCAGTACTATCTACTTCTAATTTATCTGCAGTAGTATCCACTTCTGCTTTATCTGCAGTAGTATCCACTTCTGCCTTATCTGCAGTTGTATCCACATCTGTTTTATCAGCAGTTATATCCATGTCTACTTTATCTGCAGAAGTATCAACTTCTGCTTTATCTGCAGTACTATCTACTTCTAATTTATCTGCAGTAGTATCCACTTCTGCTTTATCTGCAGTAGTAATCACTTCTGCCTTATCTGCAGTTGTATCCACATCTGTTTTATCAGCAGTTACATCCATGTCTGCTTTATCTTCAGTAGTATCAACTTCTGCTTTATCTGCCGTATTATCCACTTCTGTTTTGATTGAAGTAGTATCAATATCTTGTACATCTACATTAGAGCCAACATCTGTTTTATCTGCAGCAGTTTCCATATCTGATTTATTTACAAGAGTTTCCACATCTGCTTTGTCTGCAGTAGTATTTATGTCTGCCTTGTCTTCAGTAGTTTCCACATCTGTGTTTTCTGTGGTAGTATCCACATCTTCTTCCTCTTCAGTATATTCTGTATCTGCTCTTTTAGCATCAGTATGGACATCTTCTGTATTAACATTAGCAGTAGTTTTTACATTTGCTTTATCTGCAGAAGTATCCACATCTGCTTTATTTGAAGTTATATCAACATCTGCTTTATCAGCAGCAGTATCCGAATCCACTTTATCTGCAGTATTATCTACATTTTCTTTTTCTGCAACAGTTATCAGATCTTCTGTATCTTCAGTACCATGAGAATCTGTTTTATCAGCGGTAGTATCTGCATCTAATGTATCACCCATTGTATAGACATTTGCTGTAATAGCAGTGGTATCCACAGCTAAGGTATCAGGAGAAGTATTCACAGCTACAATATCAGAAGTAGTATCCACATCTGCTGTGTCAGCAACAGTATCCACATCTGCAGTATCAGCAGTAGTATCCACATCTGTTGTATCAGCAATAGTATTCAAATCTTCTCTATCAGCAACAGTATCCATAATGGCTGTATCAGCAGTATTATCAACATCTGCTGAATTGGCAGTAGTATCCACAACTACCATATCAGCAGCAGTATCCACAGGTGCTGAATCAGCATTAGTATCTACAGCTACTGTATCAGCAGCAGTATCCACATCTGCTGTATCAGCAGTAGTATCCACATCTGCTGTATCAGCAGTAGTATCCACATCTGCTGTATCAGCAGTAGTATCCACATCTGCTGTATCAGCATTAGTATCCAAATCCGCTGTGACAGCAGCAGTATCCGCAGCTACTGTATCAGGAGTAGTATCCACATCTTCTGTATCATCAGTAGTATCCACATCAGCTGTATCAGCAGTAGTATCCATATCTGCTGTATCATCAGCATTTTTCATAGGTGCTACATCAGCATTAATATCTGTTGTATCAGCTCTAGTGTCCACATCTGCTGTATCTACAAAGGTATCAACATCTTCTGTATCAGTAGTAGTATTCACAGGAACTGTATCAGAAGTAGTATTCACAGGGGCTGTATCAGCAGTAGTATCTACATCTGTTTTATCTGAAATTGTATTAGTATCTGCTGTATCAGCAGTAGTATCCACAGGTGCTGTATCAGAAGTAGTTTCCACATCTGCTGTATCTGCAATGGTATCAACATCTGCTGTATCAGTAGTAGTATCCACAGGTGCTGTGTCAGAAGTAGTATTCACAGGGGCTGTATCAGCAGTTGTATCTACATCTGTTTTATCTGCAATGGTATTATTATCTGCTGTATCAGCAGTAGTATCCACAGGTGCTGTATCAGAAGTAGTTTCCACATCTGCTGTATCTGCAATAGTATCAACATCTGCTGTATCAGCAGTAGTATCCACAGGTGCTGTATCAGAAGTAGTTTCCACATCTGCTGTATCTGCAATGGTATCAACATCTGCTGTATCTGCATTAGTATCCACATCTGCTTTATCTGAAGTAGTATCCACATATGCTCTATCGGTTGTAATATCCACATATTCTAGATTGATGGTATTTTCAACATCTTCAGCAGTGGTAGAATTCATATTTACTTCATTAGCAGTAGTATTTGCATGTGCATTATCTACAGTGGCTTCTTCATCTTTTTTATTTTCAGAATTGTCCATATCCAACTTGTCTACGCATTCAGGGTTGCTCGCATTTGTTACATTTGTATTGACATCCAAGTTTGCTACACTTGCCTTGGTATCATAATCTGATTTGATTTCAACTGCAATATCTGTTCCCTTAGATATGTCTTTTTCTGCAATTTCTTTCTCCTCATGTTCTGCTAAGTTTCTATTTTCTTCATCCTGATTTTTTACAAGTGAAATATTAGCAATTTGTTCTCCTAAAGTCCGTGGAGCATTTATTTCTTGTTTCTGATTAAATTCTGATTCTTCATTCTGTACAGTTGATTCTACAGCTAATGGCGATGCATCCACATCATCAAAAGCTAAATTATCAACTCCATTCTCACATTCTGTAATAGGAGACACCTGGATTTTTTGCTCTACGTTCACCATCAGGATTTCATTGTCTCTTACAGCTTCAACTGAGCCTTCTGATTTATCAAGAGGAGAAAGCTTCTCTGGAAGTGGTAAACACTCAAAATCTTCAATGGTGTTAACATCCTTTTCATTTTCTTCTGAATTCTCTTTTTCCGAATTCTTAGTGTCAACCTCAGCTTCCACCTTTTCCATTGAAGATTCTTTCAAATCTTCATTTATTTTTTTGCAAATTTCCTCATTCACTAAATACTCTTTTTCATCATCATTCTCTATAATTTCTTTAGGTTCCTTATGTTCGTAATCTGTTAGATTATCAATTGTTCCAATTTCTTCTACTTCTGCTTCACCTTCCTTCTCATTACATACTTCTTTTATTTCATCTTCATCTTTGTCCTTTGAAACTTTATCAGTCTGCTCTTTTTCATTTTCATCTTTTGCAATTTTGCTTTCTTCCTCTTTTTCATTTTCTTCAGAGATAGTGCATTTTTCCTTTTCCGTTTCAAAATCTTTTTCCTCAATATCTTGCACTATTACCTGGTTAGCCTTCTTCTCCTCCTCTTCCTGAGCAATATCTTTGTTATCTTTTTCATCTTCTTCTTCATCAATTCCAGTAGGGAGAGCACTCTCCTTTTCCTGCTCTACTGTCTCATCTGTATACTTCTCAATTAGGTCATCATGCAATGCTGCAACTTCGTGTTCAGGAAGGTCATCAACTTCATCAGGAGTTTTTACATGGTTGAAAGTCATCTTTACTAAATTATTCTGCTCTGCTATAATATTCATCCTTGCATCATCTCTGAGCTGAAGGTTTAGATTAGTTTCAATGAGCTCTTCATTGTTCATTTTATCTCCAATATCTGGAACTGGAGGCTCATCTTGCTGATCCTCCTCCCCAGCAATCTGCTGGAGTTCAATCTCTAGATCATCTTCATCTCTTTGGAACTCCTTTCCAATGTTATCCTGGTTAACTGAGGTTTCCATTTCTTCTATCTGATCTTTCTCAACTACTGATTCCTTATCTTCATCTTCATCTTTAACAACACGACTGTTGTCAATAATTCCGCAGGCAATTGCTTCACTTACTTTTTCTGCCACACTTTGTTCATTGACCTGTCCGCTCTCATTGTCTTTAATTTCAGAAGTTTTAATTTTAGATTTTCCAGAAACAACTTTTCTTGGAACACTCTTTATTTCATTATCTTTCTCTCTTTTGGTCTGACTTTTGGATGCCGCAGCTTTTCTTGTCTCCATTACTTTTTTGTTATTTTCATCCTTTTTAAGTTTGCTTGAAGGTGCTGCTGAGATTGGTTTCTGGGCCAACTTGGATGTGCTCACTTTCTTTGAGGAACTAGGTTTGACTTTGTCCAATGTTTCTGACTTCTTAGGTTTTAAAACTGGTTCCTTAACTGATTTTTTCTTCACAACTTTTTCTGGCGTTTTGGATTCAACAACAAGAGTTGCCTTTTCCTTTTCTTCTTTTTCTTTCTTTTCCTGGGCTTCTTTCTTTAACTTTTCTGCCTTTTCCTTCTTTTCTTGTTGCTCTTTTCTTTCTTTTTCTCTCTTTTCTTGCTCTTTTTTCTCTTTCTCTTTCCTTTCCTTTTCTTCCTTTTGTCTTTTCTCAAGTTTTTCTTGTTTAGCCTTTTCTTTCTTTTCTTTTTCCAACTTCTCTTTTTCCTCTTTTTCTTTATCCTTCTTTTCCTTTTCTTCTCTCTTTTCTTTTTCCAACCTTTCTTTTTCTTCCTTTGCTCTTCTTAATTTTTCTTTTTTCTTTTTAGCAAGTTTCTCTTGTTTTGCAATCTTTTCTTCTTCAGATTGTTGTGGTTTAAATACTTTTTCCTTCTTCATCTCAAATTCTTTTGTTTGAGTTGGTTGTTTAGATTTTGCCTGTTGCAAGGTGTTTGCTGAGCATGTTGAATATTTCAAACATTCCAACTTTTTTAGTTTTTCTAATCCTTTAAATATTTTATTCTGCGGGGTGCTACCAGGGAAAAGAAGCCTAGTAATTGTATCATTAGGGTTAGCTGGGTGCCAGACAACAAGTGCACAAACAGATACTAAGTTTGCTATTGGAAGCCATAATTCCTTCCCATCCACATTTATTCCAGATTTGAAGGTGCCAAGATGGCCACCATCTTCACTCCAACGTGACATAAATTCTTTTACTTCCCGGGAATCTTTGGACGGGTTGAGCACGTACATGTCAAGCTTGCCATGCCCGACCTTATGGTACAGGTTAATGGGGTCACACACATTATCCCGGAAGCATATTTGTGGTTTAAGGTTGAGAATTCGAAGGTTCTCAATCATTGAGTTTGCTTCATGAACAACATTTACTAGAAGCTGATCTTTATCAGCTTCATCTTTCTTCTCGACCTCTCCTTCTCCAACAACTAGATTGGCGAAGAAATGACCAATCTGTGGATAAACATTATTCACAACCTTCCTCTCTAATACTGCGTTAATTCCTTGGGTATTTTCATCATTAAGTCTAGTAATAAGTATTGCGTCCAGACGATCCAGATGCCGCGTAAAATCCCAGAAACAAGCTTTTCGACTAAACCCGCCATCTATGAGCATATTAAACCCGTTGATGCCAAAGAGAGCTGAGTCTCCTTGTCCACCCGGGAACACATAAAGGGTTGGATGGCTGAACCGTATGTTTCCCACCACATCTGAGGGTGGGAGTCGTTCCTGGATAGATTGTGGTTGTAGGAACGGATCCAGATAGTTGATGAATTGGGAAACCGGTTCCGAATCCTTGAATGCTGTCTCAGGGTTTACAGATACTTGACACAGTTTAGAGAACGGCTGCTGGTTCATAACATCCTGAAAAGAAACAATCTTGAATAAACTCAACAATGGAGGTAAATAGGGAACACATAAAGGGACTGCAAAGAAGGCAATGCCCGATTCACAATACTTATAATTTATGATATTTTGAAAAATGATTATTTTCAATTTTGGTAATTTTTCAAAAGAGATTTGCGCATTTCTACCACAGGAAAACATATAGGAATTATCAGAATCAAGGTATTTTTAAATCTAAAAAAACTGATAATATCTTCCTTATTATTAATGTGATAAAGGTTTCAAAGGTACTGTTGTGAATCGGGCATTGCCTTCATAGTGTGGAGGGCCACTTGAAATTACGCTTCTAGTTCCTTCCAGTGAAAAACCAACAAAGATTATAGTAAATTATATTAAAAAAAACAACACAAATAATAAGATAATAGGTTAAAAGATGGTGAGAAAAAAATTAAGGAAATGATTAATTGATTGAAAGAGGTTGGATTATTTCATTTCAAATATATATAAAGAGATTAGGAGATTAAAGTTAATTAAAGATAAAGAAAATATATCAAATCATGTAAATATCTGAGATAAATCTTGAAGGTTAGAAAATATTGCAAGAATCTCCGGAGAAGATAAGAAACCTAATTTTTCCAGGCCAAGGGGCTCAAATTGACAGAAACAGATCATTTTAAGCCAAGGTTTCACATTCAAACCTTTTGTACAGTTGGATAATATAAACTAACTTAGAAATTTTCAAAATATTTTCAATTTTAGTTTTACTATCATTTAGGTTTTTTTTTGTGTTTTTTCATCTTTAGCAAACTGTTCTAAATCACTCAATTTTTTTGTAATTATGTTTTGAGGTGAACCGTCAAACAAGAATTTAACACTCCTTTCAAGAAAATGATAACCAAAAAGATATAATAAAATATATTTCTTCATGGTTTATTAAACATGGAAAATTTTGTTAAGCTTTGCAGCTTTAAGCAGGGACGTATTCAGGAATTTGTCCAGGGGGGGGGAGATACAGTAAGGATTGGATGGATACAGTAAGGATTGGATGGATATAGTAAGGATTGGATGGATATATTTAGGATTGGATGGATACAGTAAGGATTGGATGGATACATTTAGGATTGGATGGATCCAGTAAAGATTGGATGGATACATCAAGGATTGGATGGATAAAGTAAGGATTGGATGGATCCAGTAAAGATCGGATGGATAGAGTAATGATTAGATGAATCCATGAAAGGTTAGATGAATACAGGAAGGTTTGGATGAATACAGGACGGATTGGTTTAATCCAAGATGGGTTGGATAAATCCAGGATGGGTTGGATGAATCCAGGATGGGTTGGATGAATCTAGGATGGGTTGGATGAATCCAGGATGGGTTGGATGAATCCAGGATGAGTTGAATGAATCCAGGATGGGTTGGATGAATCCAGGATGGGTTGGATGAATCCAGGATGGGTTGGATCACCTGGTTCCAATCTCCTCTGGGACAACAGTGAAGATGGATTGAGATTGATCTCTCGAAGGATCTGATGACACGCTGTACATCATATTCTTCAAAAACACTAACAAACTCTTCATTCGAGAAGTTTCCATCCTAAAATAGAAATATTATAGTTACTTTGGTTTAAAATACAGAATAAAGTTTTTAATGACAAGTTTCTCAATTTACATCACTAAACTACCTATACTGCCGGTTCAAATTTGAACCACTGATTCAAAATTAAAGATTAAGGAAGGATTTGAATCCGTGATAAAAATTTGAACCGGTGGTAGGCAATTCAAATTAATTAAATTCGGTCCCAGGAAAAGTGGGGTGGGGAAGGAGGGGGGGGGGGGTTGGAACCGCCAAAGTTCTGGCATTGAAGAATGAATTTATCTAAGACTGCAGTAGTTTGCAGACCTGCTCTGAGTAGGACGCAAAACTAGAGAAAAAGGATGAACTCTTCAAAGGACTTTTATTTTCATCTTCCGGTTTATACAAATCCTTTTCCGGTCTCTGACACAAAATATTATTTTTATACAAACAAAGATAAATCTAGGAATATCTCTGCTTGTTGATTTATTTAACCTTTTAACAGAAAAGTTTAACACAGAACTTTATCATGAAAAATACTGCTTTTAGACTTGTAAAAGGCATTTGGCGTTACAATAATCGGGCTTTAACCTTTATGATGTTTCAAAATAATTAATTATTACCCGGTATGGAAATATTACCCGGTATGGAAATATTACCCGGTATGGAAATATTACCCGGTATGGAAATATTACCCGGTATGGAAATATTACCCGGTATGGAAATACAAGATTAAAAACCAATTTTTAATTTTTATTTTAATCCAAAGACGTCGAAAAGGTTTTTATTCCTGTCGGGTTTCTTCCTATTTGTGTTCAAATTTATGTTTTAATTTGAAAACAGGTTTTCTAATTCAAAATACAAATCTGTTCAGATTACTTAAAGATATATACGGGTGGGGCGCAGTGAAGGAAAAGAAAGTTTAAATACAGTCATTTCTAGAGAAATTTTCAATAAATTCTTTGAAAACTCTTCCAAATTCTCAACAAATTGTTCAGTTTTCTATTCACAAACGAATAGTATTAAACTTTTCAATATGTTCAAAATAAAATAAAAATTGAAGAAATGGAGAAAAATAATTCACCGAAATGTAATTTAAAAGAATTAAGAGAATTTAGAAATAAACCCTGTTTAGAAATATAACCCTTGAGGAATGTATATCCAGCGTGTATAAATATTACCTGCAGTACCCAGGAACCCTGAGCTGCGAATGTATATCCAGGGTCTATAAATATTACCTGCAGTATCCAGGAACCCTGAGCTGCGAATGTGTATCCAGCGTATATAAATAGTACCTGCAGTATCCAGGAACCCTGAGCTGCGAATGTGTATCCAGCGTATATAAATATTACCTGCAGTATCCAGGAACCCTGAGCTGCGAATGTGTATCCAGCGTATATAAATATTACCTGCAGTATCCAGGAACCCTGAGCTGCGAATGTGTATCCAGCGTGTATGAATATTACCTGCAGTATCCAGGAACCCTGAGCTGTGAACGTGTATACAGCGTATATAAATATTACCTGTAGTATCCAGGAACCCTGAGCTGCGAATGTGTATCCAGCGTATATAAATATTACCTGCAGTATCCAGGAACCCTGAGCTGCGAATGTGTATCCAGCATGTATAATATGTCGATGCTTGGTAAAGCTTCCAAGCATATTCTTCATGCATTGTTGAAGTGTGTTCACCTAGTAATAAAAATAAGTATTAAAGCCGCCCTTTACAGTTACACCGCGGTTTCGTGTGTGAAATAGAAACGAACTTCATGTTTTGTTTACGCTTAAAGGAACTGTTGATGTAATTTAAAGTCACAATTAATCATTCACCCTTTAAACCTTCAACTGTGTAAAAATAGGGAAGAAATTGTCACTTTCCCATCTCTTGAAAAGTGTTGGAATTTGACAATTTCCTTTGTTGTCTCCTGCACATCCAAAACTCACTTTTACAGAGAATTTAAAATTAAACTAGTTGATGTTTTAGTATTAAATAGGATTAAATAGCTTAAATAATAGAGGATTAAATAGTTTAAATAATAGAGGATTAAATAGTTTAAAGATGAAAATTAAATAGTTTGAAGAATAAAGAATTAAATAGTTTAAGAAATAGAGGATTAAATAGTTTAAGGAACAGAGGATTAAATTAAATATTTTTAAGAATATAGGATTAAATAGTTTAAGGAACAAAGGATTAAATTAAATATTTTTAAAAATAGAGGATTAAATAGTTTAAGGGATAGGGGATTAAATAGTTTAAGGAACAGAGGATTAAATAGTTTAAGGAACAGAGGATTAGTTATCAAAATACTTTAATGTTTCAAGTAATTTCCCCATTCTACCCCGTGTGAAAATTAATCCCAAACTTGTAAAATGTTTAATATTTGCTTCACGTTCATTATTCATTTTAGAATTTTTAGAATTCATCACTTTCAGGTTCAGAGGAAACCATCAAACTCTTGTTAAAAATAAATTCTAAAGAGAATGATGGTGATTTTTTCAAACAACTTATTAAAAGAGCTTCATATCTTGCTAGTTTTTATGGATCTATTCAAAACTCGTCAAAAACTCTAATTTTCTTATCCTTATATCTTTGCAACCCAATGTCGAAATCTTCAATATTTAAATATAAGAACTCATCTCGATTGTATAGTCTAAGTTGGAAATATCAAAGAATGGTTACCAAGATATGATAAATATTAGAGTTTGTTGCCAGCATCTAGTCCCTTATGTTTAAAATCAAATTATATATTAATATATATTAATTATATTAATATATTAATTATATTATATTATTAAATTATATTAATTAATATATATTATATTAATATATTAATTAAATTATATTTGAGTTAAAACGACAAATGACTTTTCTCCACGAACATTTTTTTAAATATTCTGAATCATTAAAAACAATTAAAGTTTAATTTCGCTTAATGGATAATGTAAATTTTCAATTCATATCTTCAAGATTTGAAATTCTAAAAATAAAATAAGCTAAAAGATCGAATATCTACCTGAGGGTGAATAAGAACTTCAGTAACTAAGTTTTCTGTAGCGAATTGAATTAATCGCTCTCCTAAAAAAATTACGATATGAATATTATTAATTGATTTATATTTGACCGAGTCATCTTTTCGAGTTTTTATAAAAAACACTCTGATTTTCTAATCCCTATATCTTTGCAACCTGATGTCGTAGACCTTTAATAGTTCAAACTTTGATTGATGTTAGGTAAATAAATTTAATAGTTATCATCACCAGGTTGCAAAGATATAAGAAGAAGCAAAGAGTTCGTGAGAAAAACTTACTTCTTTACCATCAACATGTTCATATCTTACAAATATTTTTACAAACATTTTCCATCTTAAATTTTTCTATTTTCTTGAAATAAATTTCATCAAGTTGAAGGATTCAATCAATAGATAGTTTGCTGAGAAAGAGAAACTTTTAACGATCTAACAATTAGTTTTAAAGTGAAAACTTTCATTTTACAGATCTGGCAAATATTAGAAATATTTGGAATAGAAAATATTATATTTTTTTACAATCTGTTAGACTTTTAGAAGCGATATGTCAACTATAGTTTAGTTATAATCACAATTTTACGTTTACAAAACATTTTTTTAGATTAAACTCAAAGTAATTGTAATGTAAATGTAAATAAAAATGTGTTTTTATCAAAAATGCATAAAAGTGACGTGTAAGCAATATTTAGTTAATACATAATAATACCATATAAATTGTATATAAGAGGAGTTTTGTCAATAGAAAGTATGTAATAGTCAATTATACCCTGATTACTATAGAAAAAGAAAAAAATATCTTTTTAAATCAATTATTTTTTTTTAACAAAGAGAGAAGGTTAATCAAACTTTATTTTAATAAACTGTTTACAACACTATTTTGGTTTAGTGCACTAATAAAACAGAGGTGTTACATTCTAAATAATATATTAAAAAAAAGAAAAAAGGAAAGGATTAAAAAAAATGGAGGAAGAAGAAGAAGAAGAAGAAGAAGAAGAAGAAGAAGAAGAAGAAGAAGAAGAAGAAGAAGAAGAAGAAGAAGAAGAAGAAGAAGAAGAAGAAGAAGAAGAAGAAGAAGAAGAAGAAGAAGAAGAAGAAGAAGAAGAAGAAGAAGAAGAAGAAGAAGAAGAAGAAGAAGAAGAAGAAGAAGAAGAAGAAGAAGAAGAAGAAGAAGAAGAAGAAGAAGAAGAAGAAGAAGAAGAAGAAGAAGAAGAAGAAGAAGAAGAAGAAGAAGAAGAAGAAGAAGAAGAAGAAGAAGAAGAAGAAGAAGAAGAAGAAGAAGAAGAAGAAGAAGAAGAAGAAGAAGAAGAAGAAGAAGAAGAAGAAGAAGAAGAAGAAGAAGAAGAAGAAGAAGAA
This sequence comes from Eurytemora carolleeae, assembly GCF_000591075.1. Taxonomy (NCBI): domain Eukaryota; kingdom Metazoa; phylum Arthropoda; class Copepoda; order Calanoida; family Temoridae; genus Eurytemora; species Eurytemora carolleeae. Next base: position 258,050 of record NW_019396229.1, read on the forward strand.
GAAGAAGAAGAAGAAGAAGAAGAAGAAGAAGAAGAAGAAGAAGAAGAAGAAGAAGAAGAAGAAGAAGAAGAAGAAGAAGAAGAAGAAGAAGAAGAAGAAGAAGAAGAAGAAGAAGAAGAAGAAGAAGAAGAAGAAGAAGAAGAAGAAGAAGAAGAAGAAGAAGAAGAAGAAGAAGAAGAAGAAGAAGAAGAAGAAGAAGAAGAAGAAGAAGAAGAAGAAGAAGAAGAAGAAGAAGAAGAAGAAGAAGAAGAAGAAGAAGAANAGACTAGTATTTAGGGCCTGAAGGTCGTGGTTCTAGTAGGTACTTACCAACCCCAAACCTTTTTACTGAATTTTTGCAAGCAAATCATGTTTTAGGAATAAAAATCTTAGACTATAGGTCTGGACCTGGTAAAGGTTGAGGCGGGATAATTTATCAAGTTATGCCGAGATCTTTCTCAAGACATCAAGAAATATAAGTATCTAAAAAAATAAAACTCAATCTCTCAAAATGTCAAAATTTAACACTTGACCAGGTTAAGATTTTAAGCATAATTAAATTTCAGTCAGGACAATAAATTGTTCAGCCGGGTACAAAAAAGCCAGCCTGGGCCATAAAGTGTCCAAAATTAAAACCTAATTTTATCGCCCGGGCTCATTTATCAGGAAAAATAAAAGGGGGTTTGAATAAAATCCATTTAAGTTAGTCTGGATAAGGTAAAAAATGAATGTTGTGACTAGAAAAACAAAAAGAAGTGTTTTCTTTCTCCTTTTCTCGAAAGTAAAGAAGTATATTTAATTCATACAAAGCTTAAAAAATGTTAGCGGATCGTTTGTGACGGAATTCTATGCAAAAAGAAAAAAATAAAAAAAAATGTCTGACCTCCTCTGGCCTCCTCTCCAGGTGGAGCACAGTCCGTGATCACAGACAACTCCTTCTCCAGGTCCACATGAACCTCGGAGATATCCCAACTCTTTAAACCTGAACATAAAAAATATTAAAATCAACTTTGTAAAACAAAGGAACTGAGTTATTGCAAAAAACTTAACTAATCCAATATATTTGCAACCTGATCACACTTAGACTATGATCTAACAGAATTTAAAGGTCTACGACATGGGTTTGCAAAGATATTGGGATAAAACAATTATAGTTTGTGGTAGGAACTAAAAGTTGAAAGAATGCATATCTTTCTTGCCTCGTCCTCTTTTATAATTGCTTTGCAAGAAATGCATTCGTTTTAAATTCCATAATGTGGGAAAATTTAACAGAAAATATAATAAAATTCATTACAATTTTGGTGTAATAACTTTTTAAAATAAAATTTCTATATTTTCATTTTATATTTTTGTTTGCAAGGAATAAGCTTTGAACTTTTGATTAAACTAAATAGGTTAAACTTAATCTCTGCACGACCGTGGAAATGAGTTTAACCTTGTAATACAATTTATAATCTGGGTCTCTTGAATTTATATATTTAGATCTTTATTACAAAACAGTTTAATTTTATATATTTAGATCTTTATTACAAAACAGTTTAACTTTATATATTTAGATCTTTATTACAAAACAGTTTAATCTTATATATTTAGATCTTTGTTTTACAAAACAGTTTAATTTTATATATTTGGATCTTTATAACAAAACAATTCAGTTTTATATAATGAGACAATACAATGTCGCCTAACACTTATTATTTGACATGTGTCCTTTAGAATTATTTGAAAAATATATTTCAATTAAGAAATGTTTATCTAAAAAGAAAATTTTATTATAATTGTAGCAATTTTGTCAATTTAGAATCTTTGTGGCAAAACATTGTTCATTTTGTTATTTAGTTTGTTAGTAAACAGCTTTATGGTTTGCTAGTTATTTAAAGTTACTTATTAATTTTTTAAAAGAGTCAGTTAAATAGCTAGCTATAATAGCCTTCTAGTTATTTAGCTAGTAAGCTAGTTTGTTAGTTATTAAATCAGCATGCTAGCTAGAAAGCTAATTTAATAACTCTTAAGCTAATTTGGTAACTAGTGAGCTAGTTCGTTTACTATTTAGCTAGGAAGCAGCTAGTTAGATAGGTAGTCACTATATAGTTAGTTAGTTACATACTTTATAGTTTAGTTAGTTAACAAAGTATATTGTAAACAACATAATGTATACTTTAAGTGTTTGGTGCAGAATTTGAAATTGTTGCGGTGAGCTGGATAGATTAAGTACTATACATGT
>NW_019396229.1:260383-330218 GCF_000591075.1 Eurytemora carolleeae
TACATTAATAATTCAAATATTTCTAAGAGAAGAGTGTCTGTATCCACTAAGCACCTCCTTCTTGTACATTAATAATTCAAATATTTCTAAGAAAAGAGTGTCTGTATAAGTTAATAACATGAAAATGGTGTTTGTCTTGAAATTAGTGTACTAGAATACTAGACTTATACAAATAGAATACTTGATTAGATAATGAGGGTTGCAGAGCATCATAAAGGAATATATAACTGGAGTCAGAACTTTTGAAATGTGAATCTCCGGATCAAATATGCTTACGGTTTAATCTAATTCCTATTTAATATCCCGTGGGGGTCATACCCTGCAGGGATAACTTAAATTAATGGATCGAGCATTGATCTTGATAAAAGTTTCGACGTTATTGTAAATGCTGACTAAACAAATATTCAAACCTCCCCCGCTCCTAACTGTATCCTCCCCCGCCCCTAACTGTATCCTCCCGAAAACTATCTTGCTAGTTTCTTTATTGTCCAAGCTTTTTCTTTTTTAGAAATGAAATGAGATCTTGTCACAAACTGTAAACCGTTGATATTTACAACTTGGACTTTTATCTTACAGAATTCATAGTTTGAACAAGTAAAGGTCTACGATATCGGATTGCAAAGATATAGGGATTACAAAATCTGATTTTAATGCAAGTTTCTTTTATATAAATATGTTCGTAATGGCAACAATTTCTAGATATTCGTAAACAAAATTTTTTCCAAGGCGCGTTGGATGGGGGGAGGGGGGTAGAAATCTGGAAAATATACCAGGCACTATATAGTTCCCTATATCTGTATGAAGATAGGAAACGGATATTGAATAAAGATAGATTCAACGAGGAATTTAAATAAAATAAAATCTGCAGATATCGCAAAGTATTTGCCCGTTCAGATGGATTTAGTTCAAACCACAAAACCCAGGAAAATTCACATTTCGGAACATTTTTTATTTTCAAGAAATTCAAAAGCGACTTGAAATGTCCTATCTCCTTTTCTTAAAAAACCTTAAAAAAGTTTTTTTTCTTGTCAGTTTAGAAATAATGAAAGAATTCTATAAAATGAACAAAGAAAAAAGATTTACAAAGCAATGTTCAATTCGTCTAAGGTAGTTTAAACTTAAGCCAAATTCTTAAGAATTGTCTCAAGTTCGTAATGCATACCTCCTCTCAAAAATTCCCACCTCTCTCAACCCGTCTCCCCCCCTTCTCCCCATCGCCAACTTCCCCCCTTCTCCACCTTCCCCACCTTCCCCCCTTCCATACTAAACTCTATGTTTAATCTCATTAAGATGTCGAGGAAGATATAAAATGAAAAGAAAAAGAAGGAAATTTGATTTAAAGAAATGAAGGATATGAAATACATAATAAGGTTTTGAAAGAATAAAAAGGGAAGGTAGAAAGGAAGAAAGGCAGGAAGGTAGAAAGGTAGAAGAATAGAAACTTTCTACTATAGAAAGGCATAAAGGTAGAAAAGTAGACGAAAGAAGATAGGAAGATAGAAAGGTAGAAAAGTAAATGAAGGTAGAAGGTAGGTAGAAAGGTAGAAAAGTAAATGAAGGAAGAAGGTAGGTAGGAAGGTAGAAAAGTAAATGAAGGTAGAAGGTAGGTAGAAAGGTAGAAAAGTAAATGAAGGTAGAAGGTAGGTAGAAAGGTAGAAAAGTAAAGGAAGGTAGAAGGTAGAAAAGTAGAAAAGTAGAAAAATAGAAGGAAATGAGGGAGGGAGAGAGGAAGGAATGAAGGATAATATGATAAAGTTGTGTTTAATGTTAGTTTTATCACTGTTTTATATTATTAATGTATATATTTATTATTTATGCTAGACTGAAAAGTGCAACTACACGGTGGAAAAAAACTAAATTATTTAAAAAGAAAAGATACAAATTTTTATTACCACCCAACCTATTAATACATTTTTGTTTAAATTTCTTATGCCTATTCATAGATTTTCTTCTTTTTGTCCTATTTTGCTTTCTTTCTTTCTTTTTGCACCATTTTTCTTTATTATCCAACAGGAGTTGTATTCTCCTCTTTAAATTTCTTTTTATACATATTTTCCATCTTTATTTGCCATCTTCTGAATTCTTTTAGAACAAGGAAATAAATCTAAAGAAAAGGGAATGAGAGACTACATTTATTGTGAAATGTTGAAATTGGAGTTAATATCTAGAATATTCGAGCTAATGTCGTCTTGTTGGTAAACAAACTAGATATTTGGTGGTGTATTTTTTGACCCATGCAAATCCGATATACTCCATTTCTGACTTACGCAAAATCCGCTATACAACACATCCGACCTACTAGCACGTGGTTTTACAGCTGCAAAATGGACTTGAAGCCGCAGCGCCCGACCCCCCAGCCTGTCCTAGCCGTAGCGCTCGGCCTAGAAATTGTCTTAACCTAACCTAACCCTCAAATTATACAAAAATAAACAGCTGGCGTAGGTCCGATATTGCAGTAGGCCGGAAAGTTAGTAGGTCAGAAGTTCAGTAGGGGGGATGTTGCGTATAGACGATGTAACATTACCAAATATTTGTGTTAAGCCAGTTCCTTTATTTACTTTCAGTAGTAGATGGAGCTAGAGATAGTCTTATAAAGAAACCATTTACAATTCCCCACTCTAACCATCCCCCTCCTCCCTATTATTCCCCTCCCTCTTCTATCCCCCTTATTCCTATTAACCCCCCCCCCTCCCCTGTCCCTCTTCCTTAATATCATTTCGACAATAACCAAAATGAAAAGTTCTGCAGTTTCTGAGACGAGATACTTGGATTCCTTGCTTCAGTGGAAATAAAACAACAATGCAGAAATTTTGTTGTCTTTATCTTTTATTACTACAGTTAAGTTCAAATATAATGAGACATCGGAAGAATTTTTAAAATGTCGTATTCTTAACTTCCTGATAAAGGAATGCTGCAGATATTTAGTTTTTTAATTAAATGAAAACATAGAGCTTTTTAAAACTGTTCCTGCATATTAATGGCTATTTTTATTTTCGTAATTAATGAGATTTACGTAAAAAACCAAAAAATAGTTGTCAAGACGACATTTCATAAATTCTTTCGATGATTTAAATTCCTGGGGTATACTGTAGTAAACACGTCTTCATATCTGTTTTCAATGTACATATACATTAATTAATATATTAATGGTTAGTCTTTTTGTTTGTTTCTCTACTACTAGACACAGTGCCAGGAATATCCTGATATAATCTAGCCACAGTGCCAGGAATATCCTTATCTCCTCTAGCCACAGTGCCAGGAATATCCTAATCTACTCTAGACACAGTACCAGGAATGTCCTAATCTCCTCTAGCCACAGTGCCAGGAATATTCTAATCTGCTCTAGCCACAGTGCCAGGAATATCCTAATCTACTCTAGACACAGTGCCAGGAATATCCTAATCTGCTCTAGCCACAGTGCCAGGAATATCTTAATCTACTCTAGACACAGTGCCAGGAAAATCCTAATTTGCTCTAGCCACAGTGCCAGGAATATCCTAATCTACTCTAGACACAGTGCCAGGAATATCCTAATTTGCTCTAGCCAAAGTGCCAGGAATATCCTAATCTACTCTAGACACAGTGCCAGGAATATCCTAATCTGCTCTAGCCACAGTGCCAGGAATATCCTTAGTCACAGTGCCGGAAATATCTTAATATACTCTAGTCACAGTGCCAGGAATATCCTAATCTACTCTAGCCACAGTGCCAGAAATATCCTAATCTGCTCTAGCCACAGTACAGAAAATATCTTAATATAATCTAGTCACAGTGCCAGGAATATCCTAATCTACTCTAGCCACAGTGCCGGAAATATCCTAATCTACTCTAACCACATCGCCAGGAATATCCTAATCTACTCTAGTCACAGTGCCGGAAATATCTTAATATATCCTAGCCACAGTACCAGGAATATCCTTATCTACTCTAGTCACAGTGCCAGGAATATCCTAATCTACTCTAGTCACAGTGCCAGGAATATCTTAATCTACTCTAGTGACAGTGCTAATAATATCCTAATATACTCTAGTCACAGTGCCAGGAATATCCTAATCTACTCTAGTCACAGTGCCGGAAATATCTTGATATATTCTAGCCACAATGCTAGGAATATCCTAATCTACTCTAGTCACACTGCCAAGATATCTTAATATACTCTAGTCACAGTGCCAGGAATATCCTAATCTACTCTAGTCACAGTGCCAGGAATATCCTAATCTACTCTAGTCACTGTGCCAGAAATATCCTAATATTCTCTAACCTCAGTGCCGGAAATATCCTAATATACTCTAGCCACAGTGCCAGGAATATCATAATATTCTCTAACCTCAGTGCCGGAAATAGTTTGATGATTTAAAGAAAAGTTTAAAATTATTTCGAACTTGATTTATTTTTGACAAGCATGTTGAATTGTTAAACAATTTATAAATTCAATGAAATTAATCAATTCAACTTGAATAAACATTAAAGCATTTAATATACTTTCAATCATTCGCTTTATTTTATCAAAACGGCGTACAGTACAGTATAACACCTTTGATTTCAGAAATACAGGCACATTACAGTATATCCGGTTTTTAGCCTGATTAGTATAGAAAAACAAGTACAGTACGGTATATACCCTGGGTAGTACAGAAATATATGTACAGTACTGTATATGGCCCGAGTAGTACAGAAATATTTGTACAGTACGACATATGGCCCGGGTAGTACAAAAATATATGTGCAGTACTGTATTTGACCCGGGTAGTACAGAAATATATGTACAGTACTGTATATGGTCTGGGTAGTACGGAAACATATGTAAAGTACTGTATATGGCCCGGGTAGTACAGAAATATATGTACAGTACTGTATATGGCCCGGGCAGTACATAAACGTATTTCAGTACTGTATATGGCCCGGGTTAGTACAGAAATATATGCACAGTACTGTGTATGACCCGGATAGTGAAGAAATATATGTTTAGTACTGTATATGGTCCGGGGAGTACAGAAATATATGTACAGTACTGTATATGGCCCGGGTAGTACAGAAATATATGTACAATACTGTATATGGTCCGGGGAGTATAAAAATATATGTACAGTACTATATATGGTCCAGGATAGTTCAGACATATATGTGCAGTACTGTATATGGTCCGGGTAGTACAGAAATATATGTACAGTACTGTATATGGTCCGGGAAGAACAGAAATATATGTACAGTACTGTATATGGCCCGGGTAGTACAGAAATATATGTACAGTACTGTATATGGTCCGGGTAGTACAGAAATATATGTACAGTACTGTATATGGTCCGGGAAGAACAGAAATATATGTACAGTACTATATATGGTCCAGGATAGTACAGAAATATATGGACAGTACTGTATATGGTCCGGGTAGTACAGAAATATATGGACAGTACTGTATATAGCCCAGGTAGTACAGAAATATATGTACAGTACTGTATACGGCCCGGGTAGTACAGAAATCCCAGTTCACTACGGTTTTTGGCCTCTGAGTATGATAATGTGTGTATTTAAAGGACCCATAAAACAGTGAATTAGAAAGACGATGGATGGTACTGGTTAGACTCAAGATTTTCAAGATTTTAAAAAGTCCAATGAGTTTGAATCACAATATGGATGCAGAGTATACAGGCTTATTACTCTGAAGTTGATTTTTAATACAATTTATCAAAACTGTTTTTATCAGCATGGCATACTTTCAGTGTTTAAATGTCGTCTTCCAAATCTACAGATTTATTGGTCCTACTATATTTTCCCCTATCGTAAACATCTAAACTATAACGGTTATAATCTTTTTATATTTTTCTTGGCTTGGCTTGGATATTTTTCCTTTTTCAAGGTTACGATGAAGTCTCTTCGGGGATATTTCATTAGGACGGATTTTTAAATTTTTTGATTCATTTTGAACAAAATCGTTGTTGTCAATAAACTCTTAAAGAATTTCTCTGCAATTGTGGAAAAGTAAAAAAAATATGTGATGGTTTGAAAAATAAAAAGTTTAATTTTTTTCTCCATAAATCAAAAATAAAACAGATATTTGTTTAAGTGAAGTAAGTTTGGAGAATTGCATGTTTAAGCCAAGCAGTGAAGAATCTATACTTTAAACTATACTGCAATAGAAGATAAAAAACTGCACGAAAGAATTGCATTGTCGAATACAGATGGGGATTGATTTTGTTACAAGGTCACAGCGCAAAGTGTACAGCATGGCTGTAAATACAGCGCTGTGCTTTTCTATTCTATTGCGGCATTTTTTTACTTGAACCGTTCGTGTAATTTTTAATAAATTGGATTTTTTTAATTTAACCTAACCTAACAGTTTCTAGTTTTATTTCTTTTAATCATTTGATTTTTTGAGTGATTATTCATTACTGCAGCGTAATGCGTACTTTTGGAGAAGCTAACATGGGGAGCTTCAATGCTTTTTATTATTTTTAGATATTTACTCGCTATATTTTTAACCAGTATCTAAATATTATATATACTTTGCTTGTTTGTTTGATTGTTTGTAACCGATAAACATCAAAACGACAGGACCGTTCGGACCCAGATTTTTTTTGGGACCTCACATGACCCCAAGAAAGGTTTGTGGGTGCTAAGAATTACAAAAATTGTCTCTAAAAATCTTATTTTCGTAGAATTTTGAAAATCGACAAAAAAATGTAAATTCAGTTTTATTATTGTTTCATCGAAGAGTAAATGCAACAATGATTAAGCAACAAACAAAAGTTGAAATAGAATAAGAGAAATAATAGCCTAGTATTTAACAGTTTGTTAATATTGAAGAGAAATAATAGCTTAGTATTTTACAGTTTGTTATATTGAAGAGAAATGATAGCTTAGTATTTTACAGTTTGTTAATATTGAAGAGAAATGATAGACTAGTATTTAACAGTTTGTTAATATCAAAGAGAAATGATAGACTAGTATTTAACAGTTTGTTAATATTGAAGAGAAATGATAGCTAGTATTTTACAGTTTGTTAATATTGAAGAGAAATGATAGACTAGTATTTAACAGTTTGTTAAAATCAAAGAGAAATGATAGCTTAGTATTTAACAGTTTGTTAATATTGAAGAGAAATGATAGACTAGTATTTAACAGTTTGTTAATATTGAAGAGAAATGATAGACTAGTATTTAACAGTTTGTTAATATTGAAGAGAAATGATAGACTAGTATTTTACAGTTTGTTAAAGAAATGATAAACTAGTATTTAACAGTTTGTTAATATTGAAGAGAAATGATAGCCTAGTATTTAATAGCTTGTTAATATTGAAGAGTAATGATAGACTATAGTATTTAACAGTTTGTTAATAGAATAAAAGAAATGATAGACTAGTATTTAATAGTTTGTTAATATTGAAGAGAAATGATAGACTATAGTATTTAACAGTTTGTTAATAGAATAAAAGAAATGATAGACTAGTATTTAATAGTTTGTTAATATTGAAGAGAAATGATAAACTGGTATTTAACAGTTTGTTAATATTGAAGAGAAATGATAGACTAGAATTTAACAGTTTGTTAATATTGAAGAAAAATGATATCCTAGTATTTAACAGTTTGTTAATATTGAAGAGAAATGATGTATTTAACAGTTTGTTAATATTGAAGAGAAATGATAGACTAGAATTTAACAGTTTGTTAATATTGAAGAAAAATGATATCCTAGTATTTAACAGTTTGTTAATATTGAAGAGAAATGATTGACTAGTATTTAACAGTTTGTTAATATGAAAGAGAAATGATAGCCTAGTATTTAACAGTTTGTTAATATTGAAGAGAAATGATAGACTAGTATTTAATAGTTTGTTCATATTGAAGATAAATGATAGCCTAGTATTTAATAGTTTGTTAATATTGAAGAGAAATGATAGACTATAGTATTTAACAGTTTGTTAATATTGAAGAGAAATGATAGCCTAGTATTTAACAGTTTGTTCATATTGAAGAGAAATAATAGCCTAGTATTTAATAGTTTGTTAATATTGAAGAGAAATGATAGACTATAGTATTTAACAGTTTGTTAATAGAATAAAAGAAATGATAAACTAGTATTTAATAGTTTGTTAATATTGAAGAGAAATGATAGACTATAGTATTTAACAGTTTGTTCATATTGAAGAGTGGGGTGGACTGGAGAGTGCGTGACACCAGTTCTCGTTAGATCACTGAAGTTAAGCACACTTGCCCACAGCCAGTAACTGGATCGGTGTTCAGACTGGTGTTCACGGGTTCGATTCCTGTACTCCACACAAACCTGTGGTTTCAAAAACATCTGAAGCCGACATCTGGTTAAGCAGTTATGACCACCTGACGGATGTAGGAGGACAGAGGGGCGGCTGTCAACAACTCTCGCAGCGAAAGGGTGCGTGCTTTCTGCTCAACAAGAGAGAAGCTTCAAGAGGGATTGATCCAAGTGAATGACGATGAAGAGAGGAATGGTGGACAAGCAGGGAGAGTCTATGGTTGCCAGCTATAGGTACCTGGGGGTATCCAATCCGGGCTTACAGATGTTAGGGAGCAATGAGTGATGTGATGTTTCCTATCAGTATGGCACCCGGACCTCATTCCAGTATATCAGAAGGATTCCTGCACTCTATATTCTCAGACCTAAGAAGAATCTTAGGCAGCTGGAATCTTGTCAACTTTCTTCTCATAATGAATGAAGCGTGGATGGATGAATATGCTGCCAGATTACAACCCCTGGTAGATCAATATAAAAACCCAGACAACACCAAACTTTCGCAATAGAAAAAATTCAGAGATTCGATCGTAACAACCCGATCATGTCCTGGGAAAAAAAATCTTTTTAAAAAAAATATTGAAGAAAAATGATAGACTAGTATTTAACAGATTGGTAATGAAATGATAGCCGAGTATTTAACAGTTTGTTAATGAAATGATAGCCTAGTATTTAACAGTTTGTTAATGAAATGATAGCCTAGTATTTAACAGTTTGTTAATGAAATGATAGACTGGTATTTAGCAGTTTGTTAATATTTTTTCTGCTCTTTACTTATTTCCTGGGAAATGTTGTGGGCCGGGTTAATGACTGCAGACCAGAAAAGAGTTTTATAATGAATAAATTAATAAATAATAAAGTTCAACAATCTACTATCTTGTAAAGTCGCTGTTTAAACATTTAAGGTTTTGTTTAAAAGTTTTGTTTTGATCAACTAGTCTAAAACTAGGCAGGGTAGGCAGGAACCTAAACATCTGGTGCAAAAAGGAAACTTTAAACTTTAAACTATATAATACAACTTCTCCTCATCTTCCATACTTCCATGTACAGTTTATGTACTCCATCTGTACAGTTTATGTATTCCATCTTTACAGTTTATGTACTCCATCTGTACAGTTTATGTACTCCATCTGAACAGTTTATGTACTCCATCTGTACAGTTTATGTACTCCATCTGTACAGTTTATGTACTCCATCTGAACAGTTTATGTACTCCATCTGTACAGTTTATGTACTCCATCTTTACAGTTTATGTACTCCATCTCTACAGTTTATGTACTCCATCTGTACAGTTTATGTACTTACTATTCCATCTTTACAGTTTATGTGATCCATATGTACTTTTAGTGTACTCACTCCTTACTGTTAATGTACTTTGTATATACAGTTTGTGTACTCTTTTGCACAGTTTTATACTCGATCCAAACAGTTTATGTACTCCAGCTGTACAGCTTATGTACTCCATCTGTGTACTTTTCACATGTACTCTTTTGCCAAGGAATTTTGGTACAACTCATAGAATTTAATTTATGAAATTACTTAGGCGACAAAATATGTAAATGATGGCGCTGAGCAAGTTTTATATAATTTTTCATAAACCCCAGTCTTAGGTATATACCATATAAACTTACTCTAATCTATATATATACATCCTGTTTCCATGCTTAGACTTCATATTCTTTAAATATTCAAAACATATCCCAACAAAAACGTTTAACCAGGACCTCTAGTTTACCGTGATCTATATGTTTATTCTCCAGGTATATTTAGGTTAGTAAGGAGGAAATATTAAACTTAGATTCTCCAGGTATAGGTTAGTATGGAGGAGTTATTAAACTTAGATTCTCTAAGTATAGGTTAGTATGGAGGAATTATTAAACTAAGATTCTCCAGGTATAGTTTAGTATGGAGGAATTATCAAACCTAGATTCTCCAGGTATAGGTTAGTATGGAGGAATTATTAAACTTAGATTCCCCAGGTATAGGTTAGTATGGAGGAATTATTAAACTTAGATTCCCAGGTATAGGTTAGTATGGAGGAATTATCAAACCTAGATTCTCCGGGTATAGGTTAGTTTGGAGGAATTATCAAACCTAAATTCTCCAGGTATAGGTTAGTATGAAGGAATTATGAAACCTAAATTCTCCAGGTATAGGTTAGTATGGAGGAATTATGAAACCTATATTCTCCGGGTATAGGTTAGTTTGGAGGAATTATCAAACCTAAATTCTCCAGGTATAGGTTAGTATGGAGGAATTATGAAACCTAAATTGTCCAAATATAGGTTAGTATGGAGGAATTATGAAACCTAAATTGTCCAAATATAGGTTAGTATGGAGGAATTATGAAACCTAAATTCTCCAGGTATAGGTTAGTAAGAAAAAATTATGAAACCTGGATTCTCCGGGTATAGGTTACTAAGGAGAAATTATCAAACCTATATTTTCCACAATTTTTGGGTCTTACTGTAGGATCCTTGAATGTTTATAAAGTTTTGGTAATTAGCAACTAATAGAAACTAAGAAAGTATTGATTTCATGCCAGGGAATACTTTTTAGTTTTATGATTATTTATTATTGTTCTTATTGAAAGTTTTACTTTTTACAGAATATAATATTACTTTTTAAACTTTTTCCTGGTTAAATGTTGTAGAGAGGGGTTTAGGATTAAAGGATTAACTGAATGGTGAAACAGAGAGAACTCTTGTTTTACAAATGTTCATTTTGTCCACTCCGATATTTAAATAATTTTATCCGCGTTCAGAGCTGGGAACTTTAGAATGGATAAACTTTAATCCTGACTTCTTGATCCGAATATCCACTGTGGGAACTTTTTCTTTTTTTTCTTAATCCACTCTTTTTCTCTCTCCTTTGATATCCGTTTATTGTTTTCTCCAATGAGAATATTTCTGTTCTCTCATTGGTTGCCCGCTTTTCTCTGATTGGATGCTACAGTTTCTCAGATGATTAAATATTAATATGAATTTTATCGTTTTTCATACACTTTTAAGATAATCTTGCAGGATTATGTTAATCTTGAGATTATCAAAAAGAGAGGATCAAGCATTAATCCCGATATCCACCATTCTAAAGTTTTCAGCTCAGGAGAAATAAGAGGTTAAATTCAAACGTTGGTTGTAAAAAGAATTGTTGAAGGGGGGGGGGGGGAACATTTTTCACTTTAATCCATTTTTTTCCGGTTAGAAGTGTAACGAGAGCTTAATTTAGAATGTGCACGAATATTCAGAAGCAAAAATGATGCAGATATTCTTGTTTTTCTATCTTAAAATTGATTACTTTCAATTATTGTTTCTCTTTAATGCAAATTGCGGTTTTATGCAACAAAAAAACATTTCCGGGACTTTTTATTTTCGAATACATTTTGCTGTTTAGTTTTTGTTCTGTGTTTTGAATATTAAGGTTATTCGCCGGACTTAGACTTATATGAATCGGAACGGATTTATGGCCCAGGCGTACAAAGCATTGGTTAGTTCCGCGTGAGAGTGAGGGGGGGGGAGAAGTTCTCAAGTAAATAGAGTATCTCGTTAAGCCCACATTGTTCCTTCGATTCTAAAGTTGTTGCAGAAATTGCAAAATAAACTTGCAAAATTGTTTTTGCAACTCCTGTAAAAGGATAGAGGTTCTATAGGTATTCATAAGACACTTATTTTCAACTTTTTCCATTAGAATTCCCCATGCATGGTATTTTGACATACAGTAAAGATCCTTAACATAATTCAATGATGATGATATTTACAATCGGCGACAATTTGGATTGCTTGGATTGTCCCCCCCCCCCAACAAAAATATTCATTTCAATGAAAAAAATATACTTTAAAAATCATCCGTTTTTTGTATGTATATTTGTATGCATACAAATATACATATAAATTACACAGCATTGTAAATTTATTTCTATTCGAAATTTTCTTTTTATATAAATAAATATACATAAATATCTATAAATATAGATATCTATAGATATATATCTGTTCGCATTGTTTACTATAGTTGTCAGTTCAATTCAGGAAATAATCATTTTTCTTACTTAATATGCCTTTAACATAATTATATGTAGATATATTAGTTATTTTTGTTATAATTGATATTTAACGTAAACATACACATTATTTTTATAACTTATTAAGGTTGTACACATTATATACACATGCATTTAGTATAAAACGTACTGTACAATTAAACAATTTTTCTAGAACGTACCTAACTCTACATATTTGTTCTGTAACTCAATAAACAATAAACAGTTATTCTACATTTACGAATTTAACTGTACACATTTAAATTCTATAACGCTAAAAACAGTGTGCATTGGTTTTTAAAGTTCTAAACCGTACACAATTATAGTGAAACGCAATGCACGTTATTCTATAAACTACAATAACCAGTTTTTCTAGAATGTATAACTAACTGATCACATTTTTTCTGTAACGCACTGAACAATTCACATCAATTTTTTGCGTACAAAAACGCCTTACGCAATTATAGTAAAACGTGCTGTAAGATACACAGTTATCATACACTGTTATTCTATAGCTAAACTGAGCTGAAATGGTGGATATCGAGATTAATGCTTGTCTTTTTTTCTTACTATCGAGACTAACCTAATCTTGTCCTTGTATCCTGAAAAGTGTATAAAATTCAACCAATCAGAGTCGCATCAGAATTAGCATTGTAATGCCTAATTTCTAAAACCGTAATGTTTTATGTCTGCAAGAGTTTATTTTATTAAAACTGTAAAGGGACTGTAAAGATGTGTCTAAAATGTCTCCGCAACATGAACAGTGAAGACGGACAAGTTTACTCTGTAATACTGTAATTTTCTTGTTTTACTAGTACAACCATATGCAGTGAAAACATAAACAAACAAATTGAAAACATAGCAGTCGAATATCTAACGGATTGCGCTTTCTTAGTAGGTATCACTAAATCAAAGAATTATTTAAAAAGACGATATCGAATTCGTCACTGAATTCCCGTGTTTACTGGGACACTCTGCATAACGAACTAAACTGTACACATTAATTTATCGTGTAATAAAATGAATATATTTATTGTATAACAAACTGAACATATTTAAGTGAAAATTGCAAGAATCCTTGAAGATATTTACCTTTTTTAAAGTTTTTAAGTGTAAACTTTTGTCCTTTGTTTGATCTGTAAAATATCACTGATCCCTAGACATGTCCGGGTATGATCTGTAAAATATTCATGATCCCTAGACATGTCCGGGTATGATCTGTAAAATATTCATGATCCCTATACATGTCCTGGTTTGATCTGTAAAATATCCCTGATCTCTAGACATGTCCGGGTATGATCTGTAAATTATTCATGATCCCTAGACATGTCCTAGTTTGATCAGTAAAATATGCCTGATACCTAGACATGTCCCGATTTGATCAGTAAAATATCCCTGATCCCTAGACATGTCCGGGTTTGATCAGTAAAATATACCTGATCCCTAGACATGTCCGGGTTTGATCAGTAAAATATCCCTGATCCCTAGACATGTCCGGGTTTGATCAGTAAAATATACCTGATCCCTAGACATGTCCGGGTTTGATCAGTAAAATATACCTGATCCCTAGACATGTCCTGGTTTAATCTGGAAATATCCCTGATCCTTAGACATGTCCTGGTTTAATCTGTAAAATATCCCTGATCCTTAGACATGTCCTGGTTTAATCTGTAAAATATCCCTGATCCCTAAACATGTCCGGGTTTGATCTGTAAAATATGCCTGATATAGCAGGTAGACATGTTCGGGTTTGATCTGTATAATATGCCTGATCTGGCTTAGACATGTTGGGGTTTAATCTGTATAATATGCCTGATCTAGCAGGTAGACATGTTGGGGTTTAATCTGTAAAATATGCCTAGAAACGTCCAGGCTTGATCTGTAAAATATGCTTGATCTCTAGACATGTCCGGGTGCCAAGCAAAGAAACAGTTGGCAGAAAATCCTATTAGATTAAGACAGGATTAAATAAAAGATATTGGGAAACTCACTCGGGTTCAAATAAAATATTAGATGAAGGATATTGATTAAGATTCATCAAATTTATGCATTCTAAAGATATATTACTCTATTCTAAGCACGGCCCGCTTATCGATCTATACTATTCTGGGCTAGCGTACATGTAATTTTGTGCTTCACAGCTGTTGGATCTAAGTGGACCCTAGAATTTTTTAGGAAATTTTTAAAACCTCTTAAGTTACTTAAGTTTTCATTCTGGCTGTCGTTCATACTATGAAAATAATTTGTACTTTTAACAAAGTTTGAAGTGAAGTTCAGGGTTCAAACCAAAGAACAATTTTGGTAGATCTTGGGCCCTGGAGTAAGCAGAAATGAGATAGTGTAGCTGAAATATTGTAAGCAAAATATTTCCTCCAAAGAGGTGGTAGAATCAAAAGCGTCTTTTTTCAGAATTCCAAAATGTGGTCTGTTGTTTTTGTGCCTTAAGAATTAATCGAGATATTGAGAAATTTGTTAAAAATTTAAAATATGAAATATAACCAAGGTTGTTTAAATCTTTAGTATCTTTAACAATTTTTATGATACAAATTTTACCAAGTTTTTAAGACTTACAATGTTTTTTTCGAACTCCTATGACATCTTTTAACTTTACGAAAACCACAGACAAATTGTAAGTCCAGGATCCAATGTCTAACGTACTGCATAACACCCCACCGAAAAAATTGCATCAAACCTTGACTATGATATATCCATCTATTATATATACATGATTCTAAGCTTATAAAATGAAATGGCTTTTATTAGATCGTCTTTTTGCGTATTTTGTCCCTTTAAGTCTGAGCAATGAGACATTTAATCCTTAGTCTATCCTTAACTTATAATATTAATTAATGGCTCTTTATTACATCGTATTTTTGTGGATACTATCTCTGTAGACTGTAAGTTTGGTTTTTGTATTTAGTCCCTTTTAAGTCTGAGCTTGGAGACATTGGATCTATCAGAGGATTAGGATAATCTTTACTCTTCTAGTTCTAGTCTATCCTTCCAGCTACACAACTTGACAATTGAAAATATATCCTCTAACCAGAGGAAAAATCAAACGGTCCCCTGATTATCTCTGAACTGGACAATTAAGTTTTCGTCCTATCAGTAGTTCAGTAATTCTCCTCTTAGGTTCTCATCAGACGTTCTCCTAGGACTCAAGTTTGCAAACTTTCTATTTAGAATTCTAGACAGGCAAGATGTCTGGATATATATATTAATCCAACCATCCACGTGTAGAAAATATCCTGAGAAAAATAATCTGAATTAACTCTAATCCTAGAATAATCTGTAAGTAATCTATATACTAATTACAGTCAGAACTTCTCCGGGTTTAATTACACATAGAGCCTCAACTAATGAGAACCATTTGTTTGCTCAGCTCACAATTCAAACAGAGCTTCAGAGCTTGAAATCAAAACAAATTAATCAAGAAGCAAGTTCAGTAAAAGGCCCCCCCCCCCCCCTCCAACCTATATTATACAAAAATAGTCCAACCAAGTAGTAAATTTGAATTTCAGAGCCGGGTCAACCTTTCCGGTCCCAGTTTGTACTGTATCGCCAGGACATTGGGTAAATAAAGCAGACACTCAATAGGACTAGCCGGTGCAACAAGGTTGACGCGGTCAGACTTTAGGTTGAATTTACTTTTACTAGAGGGTCAGAAGTGCGTGAATAGACTGTGTTCTTTTCCTAGTTGAAAATGTAATACAGATCGAGACGA
Organism: Eurytemora carolleeae; assembly: GCF_000591075.1. Lineage (NCBI taxonomy): Eukaryota > Metazoa > Arthropoda > Copepoda > Calanoida > Temoridae > Eurytemora > Eurytemora carolleeae. Next base: position 276,412 of record NW_019396229.1, read on the forward strand.
TAGATTAAAGTTTGAAATATAAAAGGACTAAGACATTAGGTTGTAAAGATAAATATATGTTGTGTCATGTAAGTTCTTTTTTGCTTCGTATCGTAGAAGGGGATAAATATTCTTCAGCTGTTTAATATTCAACATATACAATATACACAGAAAAATACCATATAATATACAGTATTATACAGTATATCCACTCAGTGTTCTGATATAAGATCTAGACAAAATAATAAACTTATATTCAGACAACGCACTTACAAACAAACAAACACGAATAGAATAATAATATTAAAACTTGTAACACATAATTCAACATTTTAATTTCTTTATTTGTCGACAAACTTGCCACATTTAAACTTTTCAAAGTTTGGTCCCTAAACGAACTCTATGTGACTGGTAAAACATTTTACTATGAATTTTCCCTGTAAATACCCCCCCCCCCCCTCCTCAGTCAAGGTCCTCCTCCCTTCCAACCTTTAAATAGATATTGGGTATGATTTATAAAAAAGTATTTTTTTTTGGTTTTGTTCTATATTGTTTTTGCATTTAGAGCTTTTACATTTTCATTTGGATAAAAATAAACTGTGCAGTAGTATTCTATTCTGATCACAGATTATTATATTATATTTTTCTTTTATCGAAATATCAATGAGAATTCCAATATTTCAGTGTTCCTCTGCAACACAATACAAACCAACCAAACCAAAAATAAAAATGACACAGATAAGATAATCAACAAAATCTGGAAAATAGAATTCAAAAGGGATGAAGCTTAAACAAAGAATAACATTTTTAGTTTAAATAGTAGTTCCACATCGACCGAACTCTATTCACCCTTGAATAGTGGTTCCACGTCGACTGAACTCTATACACCCTTCAATTATTGGTTCCACATCGACTGAACTCTATACACCCTTGAATAGTGGTTCCACGTCGACTGAACTCTATACACCCTTCAATTATTGGTTCCACATCGACCGAACTCTATACATTCTTGACCTATGAGTGAAAAAGTTTCAAGATTCTGAAAAAGTCTAAGTTTTTGCCACAAACTCTGGTTTTCTGATACTCATATCTTTGCAACCCAATGTCGTAGGTCAAAATATGAATTCTTTTAAATCAAAATTTGAAACATCAAAGGTTTACACCATCAGGTTGCAAAGATATAGAGAATATAAAGTTTGAGGCAAAGACTCAATTTAATTGATGAATGACAGGTCATACTGATGACCCACGTCAGCCAGTCATCTCACATTAACTAAGCTAGTGGGGTAGGTCAATTAGGCCTATGATAGGCAGCGTAAAGAAAAAATATGGCCGCGTCATCAAACCGAGGCGACATAGGATAGGGTCGGGCTGGTACATTCCACGCGTCACTTGTAAGGCCGATACAATTGGGACGGTCCTGCTCTACTTCAAATTGACCATAGTCAACCGTGATCGGACCAACCCAGATAGTATTCAAAGAACGCGTATTTCGGACCATATGCTTAGTTTGAAGTTTGCCCATCCCCCACAAGCATTTTTTTAACCTCCACCGTCCTCCTTTCCACTCCCGTCCTTCATTCCGTCGTAATGGATACTCATAATTTATATGTTTACATTGCAGGGTGTGTTTCTCTTTTCATAATTCATACTTTATAAAAAGGTAATTATAGAACACCATGATTCATGAATATCTAGTTTTCTTGGGGATAAATAGACAAACTGAAAAGAAAAGAGAGGTTATGACTTAAATATATTATGAAAATCGTTAAAATGTATTTTCTCCTCGAAGGTAAGATTCAATTTTTAATCTAGTGGAATCCTCATTTTATTTTATAATTTATACAACAGTTTTTTACCTGTCTTGTATTTAAAATAACTGCAGTAAAGATTTTATGATTTGAACTCGTTTCTTAAAGTCACTATGTTAATATAAATATTAAACGAAATATGCTTTTTTTCTGTTTAGAACGAACCACGGTTTAACAACTCCTTCTTGCAGAGTATATGAGAGGCACCAATCTAGGAGTATCAGCGTGAAGCGCGACTAGACCTCATTCAGCAGGGAGCAGTTGGGTTCCGTTCTCCTCCAGTCAAGACGGTCCCGGGTTTGAATTTTATAAAATTAAGATAGAGTATATCCTTGATTTTATCACTACTCAGCAATCCTTCAGATTCAGATTTTATTCTAGTCGATTTGTTCCGTAACAGAACAAGTCTACCTTGCAAAAATAAAATCTAAGGTGCTAAAATCGTGTAAAGACAGACAAGTACTCCTACACTGCCTGCTGTTATAAGTGCAAGCACCGTAGGTGTTCATCGGCACTCATGCCATTAAAAAATAACATTGTCATTGTAGTGTAAAATAATTAATTGCGGTAAATTAGCAAGTTTGCAATGTTTCTCTACTAGGTCGATAATTATTCACAAAAACTAAACTTTGCTTTATATCTGATCATTCTAGCTTCCTTAAAGTTGAAATTTAGATTTTAGAAAGAGCCCAACTCATAAAATCTTTTTTTATGGTTTTCTAACAACATTTTTATTTGGTTCATATTGTAAATACAAAATAAAATACTGGGACGTCCCCCTCCCCTACAAAAATACTGTTTTTTTCATCAACGATATCAATACATATATAATATACTAGTTTGGGAGCCCAGCGCAACCCAGGTTACTATAAGTTACTCCCGCCGTTTACCCGCACTTGAACGATTTTACCGAGAAACTAAATTTTCGTTTTTAAAGTCGACCCACTCAACTAAGAACATTCCCGTGGTCCTCCCGAGTTCCCCTATCAAAATTTGAGGCAAATTGGTTCACAGGTTCCTAAGTTATGATCGGACAAACAAACAAACAGACAGAAAAACAGAGATTACAACTTTATATATATATGGATATAGAATTTATCTTAATGTATACTGTACACTTAAGAAGGGAAAATATTGACTTAGACACAGTTATATTACAGGGTTACCCACAAAGAATGAGACTTTAAAGACGACTGTACGGAATTTTTTCTAATACTTAAATTCACGATTCCCTGCAACTATAAATTTCTTCCTTTCTTTGCCAAATCATAAGTCATTTAAAGACCAAATTCAAGATTCAAGAAGACTTAATATAAGCTTGAGATCGTTTTATTTGAAAAGTTTTAAGTCCTCGTTACAGTCTCTCTTTGTGGGGTCAGCCATTATATCTCATATTCATATTAGAGTCCAAATTATTTTTAACCAAATACTCATATTTCTCAGAATATATGTAATTATGATTGAAACCCACAATAGTATCATCCCTATATCTTTGCAGTGTTATCCTTCACATACATTCGATTTAACAGAATTGATAATAAATCAATTGATAGTAATAAATCAATTAATAGTAATAAATCAAAGATCTACAAGTACTGTACAGACTTATGGGCAGGTATACTGTACAGACTATAAACGGCAAAACTGGTCGACAGTACACCAAATGAATAAATCTCCTCCTAAGATAATAAATTAATGTGTTCTGGACTATTCTGTTTAGTTTCTGTAATAATAGATTTATATATTCTCATGTTCTAGATATTTAACTGCATTCTCTAACACACGAAACTATGCCTAGAGTAAAGAGTGTATCAGGAAACTACTCCTAGAGTAAGGGGTGTATCAGGAAACTATGCCTAGAGTACGGAGTGTACCAGGAAACTATGCCTAGAGTACAGAGTATCCCTGAAACTATGCCTGTCCCAGGAAAATTAATCAAAATTAATATCCAAAATTAATATCCAAAAAACAAACAATCTCATGACTAAACACTATGCTGTAATTCTAGGAACTGAAAAAATTGTTTGTGATCGTGGAGCAAGGCTCAATATTACCCGAAAAGTGGCCCCAAAACCGTAAATACAACCAGAATATGATAAAATATAACCAGAAATAACGGTGGAATGATAATATATAACCTAATAAAATGGCAGAATGATAACAAAACGACAAAATGATCACATATAGCCAGACAAAGTGGCATAATATGATGACATATAACCAGACAAAGTTCCAGAATATGATCACATATAACCAGACATAGTGGCAGAATATGATCACATATAACCAGACAAAGTAGCATAATATGATTACATATAACCAGACATAGTGGCAGAATATGATCACATATAACCAGACAAAGTAGCATAATATGATTACATATAACCAGACAAAGTGGCAGAATATGATGACATATAACCAGACAAAGTAGCAGAATATGATGACATATAGCCAGACAAAGTAGCAGAATATGATCACATATAACCAAACAAAGTGGCAGAATATGATGACATATAGCCAGACAAAGTGGTATAATATGATGACATATAACCAGACAAAGTGGCAGAATATGATCACATATAACCAGACAAGGTGGCAGAATATGATGACATATAACCAGACAAAGTGGCAGAATATGATCACATATAACCAGACAAAGTGGCAGAATATGATGACATATAACCAGACATAGTGGCAGAATATGATCACATATAACCAGACAAAGTAGCATAATATGATCACATATAACCAGACAAAGTGGCAGAATATGGTCACATATAACCAAAGTGGCAGAATATAATCACATTTGACCAGCCAAAATGGCAGAATATGATCACATATAACCAGACAAAGTGGCAGAATATGATCACATATAACCAGACAAAATGGCAGAATATAATCACATATAACCAGACAAAATGGCAGAATATGATCACATATAACCAGACAATGTGGCAAAATATGATTACATTTAACCAGACAAAGCGGCAGAATATGATCACATTTGACCAGACAAAGTGGCAGAATATGATCACAAATAACCAGACAAAGTGTCCGAATGATAATATATAACCTGACAAAATGCTGGAATGATAATGTATAACAAGAAAAAATAACGAAATGATAGCTTATCAATTATAACATTTAAAATGGCGCCGAATGATAAGAAAACCAGACAAAAATGGCGGCAAGATATCACGTGACCAGACAAAATGGTGTAAAGAAAATAAGTTTGGTGCAGTGTGTGTACACAGTATTCTATTCTTTTCTCAATCCTTCCTATACACTTATACAGTATTCAGATACTAGAGCTAAACCTTTCTTTATTTATTCTTTTCTAGCTGCCTTACTTTCTGAAAACCAACACTGCATTTTTATTTTCTTTATCATTAACTCAAATGGTTTTGATTTTATTTTCCCATTACTTTATTTAAAGCATACAAACCAAAATTCATTATTAAATTAGAAAACTCAATCTGAACTTCTGCTTATAATACACATACCTATAATACAAACAAATATTAATAAATTAGAAAGTATCTTTTTTTTAAATCATGCATCATTGGTTATTACAAATATATTTAGCAATTTATACAATTATCGAATCAATTATCAGTAATTCTGTAGAAATAATTTTAGATTTTTAAAAACCTTCATTTTCAGATATTGTTGATAATTAGATGAAGATTTTAATTTGATCAAGATTATATGATAATCTCTTCTGAACTTTCATATTTTTGATAAAAAAATGTAAAAATTAGCTAAAAATTTAAATAAACTAATTTCTGTACTGAAGGTATTCCATTTTTTTTGTATGTGTTAGTTTTAAAATGTTTGCATCTTTAAATACCCAAGGGAGCATACTAAGCAAATGCGAACTTGCAATTTTTTGCAAGAAGAAGTTGTAATATCTAGCAAGAGAAAATATAACATTTCCTTTGAGAATCGAAATAACATTACTTATGTTTTTTTCCATGTTCATGAACTCACATAGAAATCCAATTTTCTTTCAAAATTGCAAAGCAAGGTGTATAAACACAGGAGTGTTAAAGCAAGGTGTATATACACAGGAGTGTTAAAGCAAGGTGTATATACACAGGAGTGTTAAAGCAAGGTGTTTATAAACAGGGGTGTTAAAGCAAGGTGTATATACACAAGAATGTTAAAGCATGGTGTATATACACAGGAGTGTTAAAGCAAGGTGTATATACACAGGAGTGTTAAAGCAAGGTGTCTATACACAGGAGTCTTAAAGCAAGGTGTATATACACAGGAGTGCTAAAGCAAGGCGTATATATACAGGAGTGCTAAATTATATCTTATATATGACGATAAAGATAAAAAAAAATAAGGATAACACGGTCCAGAAATATAAAAGATGATGATGATGATATAAGCTGTATAGTGTATATAACCATTAAGAATTGTAGCTTAACATTAGCCGCCCCATCAATATGATCAATCTAATAATAGAGTATGTACTAGTACTAGTACACTAACAACAAGATATAGTACTAGTACACTAACCACAAGATATAGTAGTAGAAATTAGAAACAATGATAACGAGGGATAAACAGGATTTTATTTTGAAAATTGAAACAAAAAACTGTAAAAAGAACATTTGTTTTCGGAAAATTGGAACATAAATTAGGATACGAAATATTTTTTTTTGAAAATGCTCATATGTTGCACTTTTCAATGCTGCACCCTAACCAAAATATACATTTAAAATATATATATATATATATATCCATTTATTTGCTTTTCTGCAATCTTCGAGACATCTTCTAATTTAGAAATAAATACTATTTAGAAAAATAATTCTCTAAATTAGAAACATCTTCTATTTAGAAATATAACTTCTAATTTAGAAACATCTTCTATTTCGAAAAATAATCCTCTAATTTAGAAAAATAATCTTTTAATTTAGAAACAGAAACATCTTCTATTTAGAAATATAATCTTCTAGTTTAGAAACATCTTCTGTTTAGAAATCTAATCTTCTAATCTAGAAACATCTTCTATTTAGAAATATAATCTTCCAATCTAGAAAGATCTTCTATTTGGATAACTAATCTTCTAAGTTAGAAACATCTTCTATTTAGAAATCTAATCTTCAAATTTAATATAGAAACATTTTCTTAGAAATCTAATCTTCCAATTTAGAAACATCTTTCATTTAGATCTCTAACTTTCTAATGTAGAAAAATCTTCTCAACACTCTTAATTCTCTAAATGAAAAGGTTTAAGTAAAAACATCAGAAAATATCTCTATATATAGAACATATCCATTTGTATGGATATTAGATATGTATAGATGGAAAAATAATAGATTTATTATCATTCTATATATTTTTTATTGAATAAGTGTTTTACTAGGGAACATTTGGAGTGTGTTACATAATTAAATAGAACTGAATCAAAACTCATTGAAAGTCAGCCTTCTTTCCCACCAGGAATTGAGTCTTTGTAACAAAATCAAATGTTTAAACCCCAGTATATCTTTAGAACCCGATGTTGTAAACCTTTGATATCAGATTATTTGATTTAACAGAATTCATAATTTAAAATATCTAAGGTTTACAACATTTGGTTCCAAAGATATAGTGATTAGAAAATCAGAGTTTGTGGCAAAGACTCAATTTCTTTATGTTAAGGGAATACAAACGCAATTTGAAAGACCGTGTAAACTATAGTAAAGTACAGGTAAGACTGAAATATTTTAAATTCTTAATTATAACTCCTCGTATTAAAGAGATTGTGAGAAGAATAAAAATGTGTTAAATTTATTATATATACAACAGGATACATTTGATACATTTGTACGAGGTAATAAAGTCGGACCAGTAAAGTCTCATGAATTTGACCTGTCTAGTTTGCAACATAAATAAACACAATTATGACTGAAACACAAATATAGCCGAAAGATTTTGTAAATTTTATGCAAAATTTTCTATTTTCCAGAACTTTGTAGAGTAAGAGTAATCTGTTTGTGAGGTTTAAATTCCACGCTTGTTATTCATATTATTTATATTTTGCATAAATCTGACAGAAAACATAATTTTGTTTTTTAAAACCTCTCACAAGGTGCTCTGGTCTAAATAGCATTATTCATGAAAATGAAATGACATTTTACCTCAAAGAATTTTTAGAGAGAAAATTTATATTTATATATATTTGTAATTTTTAGAAGACATTTAGGAGAAAGAAGAAGATTGGGTAAATGTTAAGAAGAAGTTGGGGGAAATGTTAAGAAGTAGGTGGGAGAAATTTTAAGAAGACATGTGGGAGAAAAAGTGAAAGAGGAAGGAGGAGAAATGTAAAAAAGAAGGTGGGGGAAATTTTAAGAAGACGGGTGGGGGAAAATGTAAAGAAGCAGGTGGAGAAATGTAAAGAAGAAGGTGGAGAAATGTAAAGAAGAAGGTGGAGAAATGTAAAGAATAAGGTGGAGAAATATAAAGAAGACGATCGGTTCAGCCGTTTTGACGTTTATTGGATACAAAAAAACAGACAAACAAACAGACAGACAAGCCAAATTTATTTATAGATTAATTATATATATTATCTTTGACTTAGAATTGATTTTGTATAATTCGTTTGAATATGATTCTTTCCAACTTTAGATTTGACAAATAATTTCTTTCAAATTTCTTGTTTAAAATAAAGTTTATAAGACTGTGTGCATTGTTGCAAAATCTAACAAGAATAAACATAAAAGAGTTTAAGTCCTTTAAATTTATTTTCTAACTTAAATCCTCTTGGTTTAGGTTTCAGAGCAATTCTTCAAAAAAGTTTAAATATCTAAATATCTAAATATCAGAATATCTAAATATCTAAATATCTAAATATCTAAATATCTAAATATCTAAATATCTAAATATCTAAATAACTCAAAAATATGTATAATGCTTTGGAGTTTTTAACAACAGACAAAAGTATTACCAAGTAAACTTAAAAATTTAAAATCATCAAAGATTTGAAAAGTCTTTCGGAACTTTTTGTTCCGACAGACTTTTTTTCTAGATCAAAAAATTTTTTTTTACTCTTTGTATAAAATTGCGGAGAAAAAAATAGGGAATCCGCAAAAGTTCCGACACACTGTTTGGTTTTTGTCCCGCAATAACATCAATGCTTGATCCCTCAATTAGAGTTATACCTGCAGGGTATGACAATCACGGTATATCGAAGAAAAACAAAATTAATCCGTATAGTCTACATAATCCGTATAGTCTACATAATCCGTAGTCTACATAAGATGAAGATAAAAGCATAATAATTCAGTTAAAGTAAATGGGAGAGAAAATGCCTGAAAAACTAAGAAACAAAAAGAAAAAAATGAACATAAGAATAATGTAGCGACATGTTTTGAATTTCTTAAAAGAAGAAAACTAGTTTTGAATTTTTCATAAGCTCATCTAAAGAAAATGGATTTTAGAAAGTATTTTTTCCAATATTCAAATTTTCCCCAATACCAATAATATACCTTAAAAATGCAATGGAGAAAAAAGAAAATTGAAAAATATGAAAAAGTATTAATTTAAACTTAGAACTAAGATAAAATATTTTTAAATAAAAATAGAAAATTGAACATTTAGAATTTGAAACGAGGCAGATTTTAGATTGAACTGCAATGCAATTTAGACTATTTATGGTTTATTTGGTAATGCTGATGTCTTTTAAATTAAAAGTAAAAACATAGAATTAAACCTAAAAATGTTTTCAAAGTCACTCTACAAAATTAATCATTCATTTTGAAATGAAAAATTCAGTATTTTCAATAATTAAAGAAGAAAAATGCTACAAAAAAGTTTTAGTTTCTTTCCAAGTTTCTAAATTAGAAATGGTTTTAAAGGTTGCAGGGTTGTAGAAAAGCACTGCGACAAATTCAATTACTTGACTAGGCCTACAGATGGGCATCTACAGAACTACAGATGGGCATCTGCAGGACTACGATAGGCATTGTTTTTTTTTACTAACGAAATTTTGAGAACAAAAAGAATTTCCTGAAAAAGGTGTCGTTAAGGAAAAAAACAAACAATGGATGAACGAAATGAATTGTTCAGAGAAATGAAAACTTTTCGTTTTCTAAAACGAACGAAAAAAATAAACTGTTTGAAATTGTCTAAACGAACTTGAAAACACTATTGTTTTTTACTGAAAGAACAAATTTTCCAAAAGATTTGTAAAAAACGATAGTTTTTATTTCTGAACTAGCTATTTTTTGGAACAAAGTATTAAAAAAAATTTTTTTTTACTGAACGATTGATTTCATTGAAATAACGATTTAATTGAATGATCGTTCAGGGAGAAAACGAACGAAATAGAAGGAAAATGAACGATAATTTTGAAATCAAGTCATAATTTTAAATGCAAAAAAACGCACAAATGAGTCATCCATGAAGGATGAACGAACGAAATTGAAAAATTCGAACGTGCCCATCTGTAACTAGGACTAGGAGACCTACATTAAATATTCTCTGCAGATATTTAATTCCACTACATTCAACTAAATTCTCCATAGAGATTTAATTTTCTCCCTTTTAATCTATATGGTAGATTAGTGCCTTATTTATTACATTTTAAACCCTTCTGTTTCAACAATTTATGTCTATTACACTTTTTTCTTTTCTTCTCAAATTTTGTTTAATTATAGGGATTCATTTTATCCTGTAATTTTCATCCCACAACGAAATATTTAATTAATCTTAATTTGATACTTTTACTGATTCTGATTCTATTCATCCCGAACTATTTTTACTGGTTCTGATTCTATTCAACCCGAACTATTTTTTTCTAATTTTGTAAACTACTGCATTGCAAAGCAGGGATATATATAAATTCAATATAAATAGAAACAAATCAACGTACAATTTGGTTATTTCTCAAAAAGAAATAACAATGCAAAAAAACAATTACAAACGTAAATGGGATAGATCGTAGAAATTTATATCCTTGGCTTCTCCGATACAAATATTACATTTTGATATTTTATTTTTTAAAAATTAAGTTTTACATAAGGTTAAATGTATTAAAAAAATGGCAGGTTGCAAAATTTTCTCTAAAATGTTCGCGACAAATGACGATTTTTAAATTTTTTTTACAGCAGCGAATGATAAAAAGTGTTGCTAAAATACTGCTTTCTGTTCAGGTTTTTACGGTGGGGAGAAGGTTTAGGTTTAGGTCTAGGTTTTGGTTTAGGTCTAAGTTTAGGTTTAGGTTTAGGTTTAGGTTTAGGTTTAGGGTTAGGTTTAGGTCTAGGTTTAGGTTTAGTCTTAGGTCTAGATTTAAGTTCATGTATAGGATGTACGATAAAGTTTAGGTTTAGGTTTAGGTCTAGGTCTAGGTTCAGGTCTAGGTTTAGGTCTAGGTTAAGGTCTAGGTTTAGTTTCATGTTAAGGTTTAGGATCAGGATAAGATATAGGTTTGGGTTTAGACATAGGTTTAGGTTTGGGCTTAGGTTAAGGTTAAGGCTCAGGTTCAGGTTTAGGTTTAGGTTCAGCTTTAGGTTCAGGTTCAGGTTCATTTCCAGGTTTAGGTTTAGGTTCTGGTTTCGGTTTAGGTTCAAGTTCAGGTTTAGGTTCAGCTTTAGGTTTATGTTCAGGTTAATGTTTAGGTTCAGGTTCAGGTTCAGGTTCAGGTTAAGGTTCAGGTTCCGGTTTAAGTTAAGGTTCAGGTTTAAGTTAAGGTTCAGGTTTAAGTTAAGGTTCAGGTTTAAGTTTAGGTTCAGGTTTATTTTCAGGTTCAGGTTTAAATTCAGGTTCAGGTTTAAATTCAGGTTCAGTTTTAGGTTCAGGTTCAGGTTTAGGTTCAGGTTCAGGTTTAAGTTCAGGTTCAGGTTTAAGTTCAGGTTTAGATTCAGGTTCAGGTTCAGGTTTAAGTTCAGGTTCAGGTTTAAGTTCAGGTTCAGGTTTATTTTCAGGTTCAGGTTTAAATTCAGGTTCAGGTTTAAATTCAGGTTCAGTTTTAGGTTCAGGTTCAGGTTTAGGTTCAGGTTCAGGTTTAAGTTCAGGTTCAGGTTTAAGTTCAGGTTCAGATTTAGGTTCAGGTTCAGGTTTAAGTTCAGGTTCAGGTTTAAGTTCAGGTTCAGGTTTTGGTTCAGGTTCAGGTTTAAGTTCAGGTTCAGGTTTAAGTTCAGATTTAGGTTCAGGTTCAGATTTAGGTTCAGGTTCAGGTTAAAGTTCAGATTCAGGTTTAAGTTCGGGTTCAGGTTCAGGTTTAAGTTCAGGTTGAGGTTTAGGTTTTAGATTCAAGTTCAGAAGAAATCAATTCAATTTCAGATTTAGATTTTCGTTTATTTTCATGTTGTTTACAGGATCAGGTACTGGTGCAGAAAAAGTATAATGTTTTTTTAAAGTTCAGGTTAAGGTTTCAGTTTAGGTTTATGTTCAGGTTCAAGTTTAGGTTCAGGACCAGGATATGGTATATGATTTAATTTGAAGTTCAGATTAAGGTTTGTTTTCTGATATGATAAGGTATATTAAATAGGTTTAGGTTCTCTATGTTCAAACCTTAGCTCTCCAAGATTGCACTGAGTCCAAATTATAAAGTTTAAATCTACGAAGATTAATTCTGAAAAGTTTTCCTGTTCTAAACTTAAAATTGTGTTCAAGTTTGTTCTCAGCATTATTATATTCATATTTATTAACATTACTAGGCTAAATTATTCAACTAAATAAACATGCTTTCTACTGCAAACTTGACAAATTTATGCGATATTACTGATACGACTTTGTAATCTCGTAGTTCACCTAGTTTTGATTTAAAACAGAAGTTTAAGAGAAACAAACTTATCTGGTTACCTTTTAGAAATTTAAAACATGTTTGCTCTTCACAATACCTCTTTAGTAAGTGGAGTTATGATTTAATCCATACATTTGTTTTAATCAGTTCGTTTAATTCCTTTTACTTCATATCTTTGACATCAGACAGAATTCTTCATCAAATTTCCTTAATTGGCCCCCTTTCACTATGTGCACAGCTTGTATCGATTAAACTTTGTGACTCTTTAGATAGAATCAGTAGAGAGTGCAAATCAATATCACCAATTTCTAATACTCCTTTATTGATACAGGTCGGAGGGTACAGAATAAAGGTTGACATGATATGAGACTGGAGATCTTAATTTTAAGATTGTAATGATAATTTGGTTTGGTATACAGACTACCCTACAATTTAATACATCTAATAAAATAGGTTTTAAAAGTTGTAAACAAAAGGTATGCATTAAAATAAAAAGTAATGCAATTTGATCAAAATGTCATTAAAATTAAGTAAAACTATGAGCGCAACATAGGAACAAGTTCAAACAAAACCTTGTTATACCATGGGTACAATTGTGAACTTGTAAACCCCAAATCAACATGAAATAATATAAATTGTTCGGTTAGGGATCAAGGTTTTTAAAATGTGCGTGATTTTCTATAAACTGGCCACATTTTAGATTCACTGTAAGAAAAGAGACGTAATTTTACGATATTTAAACTAATTTTATTTAGATAGCAGCGGGCAGTTCTAAATTGTTTAAATTAGCATATTTTAAATAAATTAGCTTCTTATAGCTTTTAATTCATAAAATTCAAGAAAACATATGAAACCCTACAAGTGCTTTATTAAAATAATATCCTTGAATACATGATAAAAAAAAGGAAAAGGATGAATAAAGAATGAATACATGATAAATAAAGGAAAAGGATGAATAAAGAATGAATACGTGATAAATAAAGAAAAAGGATTAATAAAGAATGAATACATGATAAAAAAAGGAAAAGGATGAATAAAGAATATATACATGATAAATAAAGAAAAAAACGGATGAATACAGAATGAATACATGATTAATAAAGAAAAAGGATGAATAAAGAATGAATACATGATAAATAAAGGAAAAAGATGAATAAAGAATGAATACATGATAAATAAAGGAAAAGGATGAATACAGAATGACTACATGATAAATAAAGTAAAAGAATGAATAAAGGATGAATACATGATAAATAAAGAAAAAGGATGAATAAAAAATGAATATATGATAAATAAAGGAAAAAGATGAATAAAGAATGAATACATGATATGATTAATAAAGGAAAAGGATGAATAAAGAATGAATACATGATCAATAAAGGAAAAGGATGAATAAAGAATGAATACATGATAAATAAAAAAAAAGGATGAATACAGAATGAAAACATGATAAATAAAGAAAAAGGATTAATAAAGAATGAATACATGATAAAAAAGGAAAAAGATGAATAAAGAATGAATACATGATAAATAAAGAAAAAAGGATGAATACAGAATGAAACATGATTAATAAAGAAAAAGGATTAATAAAGAATGAATACATGATAAATAAAGGAAAAAGATGAATAAAGAATGAAAACATGATAAATAAAGGAAAAGGATGAATAAAGAATGAATACATGATAAATAAAGGAAAAGGTTGATTAAAGGATGAAAACATGATTAATAAAGAAAAAGGATGAATAAAGACTGAATACATGATAAATAAAGAAAAAGGATGAATAAAAAATGAATACATGATAAATAAAGGAAAAAGATGAATAAAGAATGAATACATGATAAATAAAGGAAAAGGATGAATACAGAATGAATACATGATAAATAAAGGAAAAGGATGAATAAAGACTGAATACATGATAAATAAAGGAAAAGGATGAATACAGAATGAATACATGATCAATAAAGGAAAAGGATGAATACAGAATGAATACATGATCAATAAAGAAAAAAAGGATGAATAAAGAATGAATAGAAGTAATGACTGTGTATAAGAGAGACTAGACAACTCATTACCTATGCTTGTTATTCCTGGCTCATTAACCGTAGGATATATACAGGATATATCGGAGAATACAGGATATATCAGAGAATACAGGATTTAAATAGGAAAATACAGGATATATCGGAGAATACAGGATATATCAGAGAATACAGGATATATTGGAGAATACATTATATATCAGAGAATACATGATATATCGGAGAATACATGATACATCGGAGATTACAGGATATATCGGAGAATACAGGATGTATCGAAGAATGCAGGATATATTGGAGAACACAGAGTATAGGATACAGGATATTCAATTGATATATCCAATCACTACACTTCGATAAAATATAACATCTAATCATCATAAAGATTGCTCAGATATCTAAAAAAACGTTATTAACCTTGAAACTCTATCCTCCCTCCCTGTATGATGGGAGTTTAGCATGATTCCTTGCTTTGCATTGATTTCAATTAGAGGAGGGTTTAGAAACTGTTGTTAGGAGTTGGCAAGATCCTTGGTACTAAACAGTGTCTTGGAAACAACAAAATTACGGTTGGTAACAATAAATTAGTAGTTCAAGCGGTTGGTAACAATAAATTAGTAGTTCAAGCGGTTGGTAACAATAAATTAGTAGTTCAAGCGGTTGGTAACAATAAATTAGTAGTTCAAGCGGTTGGTAACAATAAATTAGTAGTTCAAGCGGTTGGTAACAATAAATTAGTAGTTCAAGCGGTTGGTACTTTTATGAAAGAAAAGTCCTGAGTTGGTAACTGCTAGGTTTAACTGGGTTAAAAATAATATTAAAGTTAAAGGTCGATATCTTTTGAAATGATCTGGCTTTAAAAAATTGGACAATACATAGATTCGGCCAACTTTCCCTTTACAGTGTAAAGGCAAAACTCTCTGAACACGTAGTTAAAATAGTGATAAATATTATGAACGAGACCACATCTGGATTCTAAAGGAGAAGTTTCAAAATCCAAGTTCTATGCAACCTTAAGAAAGTTTGCTAGATGGATGTCACATCTCATTTTAATGAGCTTCTCACCACTTTAATTCTCAAACTTTCACAGCAAAATTCATTCCTTTCATGAGAGTTGTTAATGTTAATCTAGTATATGTATAGGAGACTTTCGGGGGGATCTTCACGCAATCAAACTGTTAATATTCAGAAGCTTTAGAACATTATAGATAAATAACAATACAGATAGAACACTAGATGTCGTCTTTTTAAGATTTAGGGGGTTTTCGTTCACAATAACCCTGAGACAGAAGCCAAAAGGAGTTAAGCAGCATGCTCTCTTTCTGTCTTGTAATTCAACGTTGCATATGCGTAACTCCTTTGGGCTTCTGCCTCACAGTTATTGTGAACGAAAAATCTGTATTGTTATTAATCTATGCTTTAGAATATATTATTTCTTGGTCTGAGAGACCATTGTGCAAAGAGTTTATAAACACTTGCAGCATGAGCTGAGATTAAAGCCCAAATGTCAGATAGCTTGAGCCTGTGCTTACAACCGGTCCTTTCTCATAGATCCAACCATTTTTAAAACCCAATAAAAAGAAAAATTATTTGACCAGGGGTGTAGTCCATGGGGGGGGGGGCTTGTATTTTTCTTTCTTTCTAGGGAGGGGGGTTTCCCATGGGTTCAAAAAAACCTGGAAATCATAGATCTTATAATAGATTCAGAGGGTGGGGCTGAGCCCCCATAGCCCCACCGTCTCTGCATTTTTGTAAATTCAAACTTCACAAAAACATTTTATTTTCATAGTGAAAAAAACAATTTTGACACTACGAATAATAACGTGGATTTAGATACAAAAATGAATCAGTTTTAACAAAATCTCAGATTTACAAGTTATTTTTCCCAAGCTCGGGTGTTACTCTGGTTTAAGCTTTAAAAATCAGAGCCCAGGATGAAGTTTTCCTTGAACATGAACAAGTTGTGCCAAAAAACGAAACGCGACATAAAAACACGCATGAGCTTCGCGCAAGCGCTATAATCTAGAGACAACTCCAATAAATGTAAATGGTTTGGTTTATATATGAAAAAACATTTATATTTTCCCAAAAAAACATTTTCAGACATATATGTATATATGTGTATACAATCTGAGACAGAGTAATTACCACCCATCAATCTAGGAATGGGGGGAGGGGGAGGATCACTTGGCACTGGTTGAGTGGTTGGGGGCGGGGGAGCACATTGGTAGAAAAGAACAGTTCAGATGTGACATTTGTGTCATGAAATTTGTTTTCTTCAGATTTTATATTTTGTCTTGAATGAGAAAATCTCATGGGTTTATTGATCTGAGGGTTTTTTTTGATTGCAGAATGTTAATATTTTGGTGTATACCTATTTGAAATATAGAGTTGAGGCCAAAGGTTTAAATATTTTATACCATTTTCCCTTTAAATATCATACAATAATTTAAATTATAAAACTACTGGAAATTGTTACAAAACAAACATAAAATGTCCCAACTACGAACCACTGTGCTTAGAGTGGAAGAAGGGGGGGGGGGGAGGTTGCACAAATTACAGGAATAATGAATCTTAATGGAGTAATAAATATCATTACAAACTAACAACTTTCACAATTTTCAGTCTAGAAATGGAATCTAAACTAGTTTCATATGTATATTTAAAAAAAGAATAATTTCCTTTTTAAAGTATACTCACAGTAAACTTAAAGTATATTTAAAGTATGCTTAAAGTATACTTAAGTATGCCTAAAGTATACTTAAAGTATGCTTAAAGTATAAATAATGTATACTTTCACCATACTTTGAATGTAAACTAATTTAGTAGCAAGAATCCAGTATAGAATGATGTCTCTATAGCCTAAGTGATCAATATCCTGAAAATGTGTACTTAAAATATAGGATGAAGACGACATTTGAGAAATCTGATGGGTAAAAAAAAGTTGTTATATAGCAAAATGTTTCAGCAGTAGCTTGATAATTCACTTTCAAAGTAAAATTAGTCTGTAGTCTGTACTCTGAATACTTTAAATGTTTTATGTTCATTGAACTATTTTGTATTTGAAAGTGAAACCAGTTGTCTTTTATTCCACAATTTTTTAAGGTTTCAAACACATTTTTATTTCTATGTTCTTGCAAAATTTAAATTTTGTTTGTTCGTCCCCGACTCTCAAGGGAAGGCAGGATTTATTTTCATTCTTTCAAGGATTTCAAAGTAGATTTATCCTAAAGAAGATTTAAGATTTTCATTTTGTATTTAAGAGGACTCAAAATGGAAATGTTTCCTTTGAGGCTGAATAAATCAATGAAATTATTCAACTTTGTGCAGTGGGAACCATAAAACTCTAGAATATGTGCAGTGGGAACCATAAAACTCTGGGATATGTGGAGTGGGAACCATAAAACTCTGGAATATGTGCAGTGGGAACCTTAAAACTCTGGGATATGTGAAGTGGGAACCTTAAAACTCTAGAATATGTGCAGTGGGAACCATAAAACTCTGGAATATGTGCAGTGGGAACCCTAAAACATTGGAATATTTGCAGTAGGAACCTTAAAACTCTGGAATATGTGTAGTGGGAACCCTAAAACATTGGAATATGTGCAGTGGGAACCATAAAACTCTGGAATATGTGTACTGGGAACCATAGAAAGCCGACTGTTAAACTTAAATTGGTCCAGTAAATCTTAGACTCAGCAAATGTGCAGTAAAAACAGCCCCCTTTCATTTAAGAAGTTGATTTTCATGATACTGGCAAAACCATTTGCTTTGTAACAATATAAATTACAATGTTGTCTTCTCATTACACAGTTAAATGCAGGGTCCCACTTGATATTACAGTTTATTTTTGATATTTCAGTTGTTAATTTTTCATATCATTAAAATATTCAAATTTTTTCCAAAGGTTATTTATTAGTTTTCACCTTTTAAAATCCAAAAAGCGGATTCGAAGAAATAAAAAATAAATATAAAAATTTTTAATAAATGAAAATTTTCTATCGTTACACAAAGTTCTCTCATATACATTAAATTTATACATTGTACATTGTACAATCGGATAAAGTGAATATTAGACATAAAATATTGAATATTTTACAATTCCTTTTCTCTTTATTGAAATATATAAAATAAATATCTTGAATATTTTGGTCTCGCTTCTAGCGGTTCTAAGCCTCAATATTTTATATTTTCTACAGAATTGGGAAATTGTTCCAAGTTGAAACTCTTATCTACCCGCTATAAAAGTTTCTTTTCTGCGCATTAAAACCCGCGCATTTTCTAGATTTTTCCGGGTTTACTACTGCAGATAAAACACCAGAATAATATTTCTGTACATTTTCTTAAAACATTTTATTTTTATGTCTGAAAAAGAACTGGCTTTGATCTCAGTAAAAGAAACCATAATGCTGAAAATTATCACAAATAATGAAAAAGCAAAAAATTAGACTTTATAAAAAATTAAATTGTAGAATAAAAGTGCAGAAAAAAAATGCAATTTCTTGAATATTCAGTTTACTAAAAACTTTTTCTCAATTTTTGCTTTGTTCATTAAAATATTAAATATTTTACTGTGTCTCATTACTTATGAAGTATTAATTGAACCAACATTTAATGAACTAACATTTTCTTGAACTTGCAGCTTTTGTAAACAGCTTTAAAAGCTGTGTCTGATCAAGTATGAACTATATAAATAACAACTGAGTTTTGTGATTACAGGAAAACGCATAGAAATTATCAGAAATAAACACTTACTTTTAAATCTAGAAAACGATAATATCTTCCACATTAGTGTTCAAATAAAGGTTTCAAATTGTAACGTTGTGAATCGGGCAATATCAAATTACCTATAGTATGCCACTGTTTTATTTGGAAAATATTGCCAAAAATCGATTTTAAAAACAATTGTCACAATATTGGACAAAGGAACTGAGTTTTAGTCACAAACTCAAATTTTCCAATCCCTATATCTTTACAATCTGATGCTATAAACCTTTTTTATTTAAAACTTAGATTATTTGGTCTAACAGAATTAATATTTTGAAATATCAGAGGTCTACGACATTGGGTAGCAAAGATAAAGAAATTAGAAAAGTAGAGATTGCGACAAAAACTCAGATCCTTTGCCATATATATTATTTTAACCACAGTTAGTTGGGAAAGCATTGCTACAATTCGGTTTGGACAATTTATTGCCATGATTTTGGTTGTAAAATAATTTCTTTTGTTTGGATTAGTTGAAGTAAATGCCGTAATCTTAAAAGTTCGTCCCAATATGTATCAGTCCAGGTACTATCCGTCTGCTATGAATATTCAACAGGGCAAGATCCACACTGCTACAATCCCGTCAACTATCAACACCACTACACTGGGCGCGATCTTGTTTGCTAGGTCAACCGGACAATAGCGATCAATTGATCAATGTCTCAAACGGGACACAATTAAACCGGAGTTTCTGTATTAATTAATGTATTTGAGGTTCATATCTTACAAGTTAAAGTTACTAGACGCAATTAAAATTTCTACGTCGTTATCTATATCACATGATTAAGCTAATCATTCTACGTATTCATTTGAAGCACAGTTCAGATAAATAATGGTTTTCTTACGTAGAAGTTTACAAACAAAGATATTTAATAATGTACAACGTACTGCAGGTTTACAGAATATTGTGTTACCCTATATTTATTACATAGTAACCTATTATTCAATTTGGTTTGGAATAAAATCTAGCACCATGATTTCTTTTGTTTGGATTAGTAACCTATTACTGAAATTTGGTTTGGAAATCAACAGATTTTAGATAGTTTGTTAGTTTTTAAGCAGGAAACCTAATTTTGTCTTATCTAACCATTGATTAATAACAATACAGATAGAACACTAGATGTTGTAATTTCAATATTTAGGAGTTTTTCGTTTACAATAACCCTGAGACGAAAGCCCAAAGGAGTTACGCGCATGCCGAGTAGAACAGGCTCTCTCTCTGTCTTGTTATTCAACGCAGCATGCGAGTAATTCCTTTGTGAACGAAAAACCCTTAAATCTTGAAAATGCGACATCTAGTGTTCTATCTGTATTGTTATTAATCTATGTATCTAACCAACTGATGGTCGAAGTTTTGACTTTAGATGGAGTGGCTAAAAGATCACACCTTTACCAAAGAAAACGAGTTTTAAATGTTTTTGAATATTCCTAAAAAGTAAAAATTTCAAAAATATAGTGAGAACTGAAGAGAGTCAACCCAGACTGAAATATATATATATTCTTTTTTAAGTGGAACTAGCACCTACATGATTTACTCTATGCGAGTTGGATTAAAAAAAAAAAAAAAAAAAAACAAATTAAAAAAACATGTTTTGTCGGCTCCTCTGGTAAAATTGGTTAGAAAAACTGTGAAGCTTGGATTGGATATTCAGGTTGGAAGTTGCATTGAGCAAATCTAAATTAGTATTCATCCCTCGCTTGCTTACACCTCCTCACTGCCCACTAGAGGGGGGGGGGCTCCTCCCTGCCCACTAGAGGGGGGCTCCTCCCTCCCCACTAGAGGGGGGGCTCCTCCCTCCCCACTAGAGGGGGAGGGGGAGAGGGTAGGCCTGTAACAAGTTAGGCGGAATAAATGGTTTGGAAAAGTTTTCAGGATTGATCGGAGGGACTTTTTCTTCTTTTATAGAAAATAAAACACAAATAATGAGAATATGTGATATCGCATCTTCATCGAATTTACCCCTTGACTTTAAAAAGTTAAAATTGACATATACTTTAAGCAGTGTAGATATTTTAAGAAGTGGATATATTTTAAGTCCTTGGGAAAATACATCTGTTCGATAGGCGCAAAGCGAAGTATATATTATATATAATAAAGCTATACGCGCTCATATATATATGTTAGCTATAGCTGGACAAAAGGCTATACCTATGGGCTGAAATTTTTTGAGTGAAGTCATTTGTGCCCTGGGGTTGACATAGGCAAAATAAATTGAAATTTTTTCTTCTTCAAAATTTGATTTTTAAAAATTCCCCGAGCAACGACGGGACCTTCAGCTAGAATATATATATATATATATATATATTTATATATTAAAAAATCACTTCAAATGAAAACAGTTCAATATATTTCAGGATCTTACTATACATCACGTTTCATGCCTTTCAACAGTCATCAGTAGATCAGTTGATCATAAGTATATATATATATATATATACGCATGGAACTAATCGTCTTTCACCCACACGCCACAATTTTCATGTGGACTGGTAATCTGCCAAAGGAATTGAGTCTTTGCCACAAATTCAGTTTTTGTAAAACCTATATCTCTGTAACCTTATGATCTAAACCTTTGATATTTCAAACTTACATTATTTTATCTAATAGCCTTCATAGTTTGGAATATTAAAGGTCTACGACATTGGGTTGCAACGATATTGAAATTAGAAAATCAGAGTTTGCTACAAAAACTCAATTCCTTTGGCAGATTTCTTTAAAAATGTTCGGTTACAGGGTGCCCCATTTTGCAATAGTAATCCTTTCTGTTGCTGATAAATTGCATTTCTTAAACGTATTTTTTTCATTAAAAACATTGTAAGATTTTGTACATTCACTTTTATGTGTACACTTTATACACAATACACATTTTCGAATGATACTTTTAATTTTGGCCAGCCATGAACCTTCCTCAAGGGATCTGTCCTGATCAGTTTAGCTGTTTTGGCGTTTATTGATCACAAACAGACAAACAGAAAAACCAAATACATATCGAGTAATTTGTTTGTATGTATTGATGTAGTTGCAGTGCATATTGGATTCAAGATATTATTACTGGAGTTGGATTGAGTTTATATTTAAGGGATTTTGATATTGAGCTGCAGGAGCATTCTAGTACTAATGCATACAAATATACAAATCATTGATGCTTCTTCCCTGCAGAAATAGACCTCGAAAAATAACAAGTATCTATCTTAATTTCTGATTAAGATTTCCTTCAAAAAATATTTATTTCATAAAAAAGTCGCTAAATAATTTATAACTTTTTACTGGTCATTCCTATAAATGTGCTCTAACTTTAAAATCTGTTGATTTATGACAATTACAAAGGAATTGAGCCTTTGGAACAAACTCAAATGTTTAAACCACAATATCTTTAGAACTCGATGTTGTAAACCTTTGAAATTTCAAACTCAGATTATTTGATCTTACAAAATTCATAGTTTGAAATATCTAAGGTCTGCAACATTTGGTTCCAAAGATCAATTCCTTTCAAACTCCCTTGCGAAAATTAGGACAACTAGAATTCGTCTGTTTTGTAATTTCCACTTTTCAAAATATTTTTTTCTAAGAAAGATATTAGAAGGGGTAAAATTCCCAATAAGGTTTAAGACCTCTGGTCAGTGTAGGCTGTAGAATATAAAATGTTTAATGTGATTGAGGAACTTATAGGAATCAGCGAACTGAATGTAAATAGACTTAAAGATAGGATATAACATCCCAGACAAAATTCCAAAATAAATTAAATCAGAAACATTTAAACAGTCGGATTATAATTTGTTTTAAGATGAAATCTATAAGCAGAAAAACAACTGTTTTCATTCTAATAGTTCCTAGATGTTTTTCTTGTAGTATAAATGTGCAATACACTTTTGTAGAGAAGCCACAAATAAAAACAATAAGATTTGAAATTATAAACATTGATATTTAGTTCATCCTTGACCATGACAAATCGCTTTTAAGGGTTCCATTGTGACTTTGGCATTGCAATTTTTGCACAAAGAGTTTCTTGAAATTACTCTTAAATTGTGCCTTTTAATTTTTCTTTAAATTTATCTTAATTTATTTTGTTTTACAAGGTTTCTATCAAATATAAATGATGTACGATTATTTATTCCAATGTTTAGTAAAAAACAGATATCATCACTTATACACCAGACATTGTTTTTATCTGAAGCTGCCAGCAGTTAGTGCTCAAGCATATTTATATTATTAACATAGACAGAGAATAATCTATCGGGGAGCCAGCTAGGCAAAATATTTTTCCCGCAGCCTTGGGGGGGTCCCGGGGGGATTATTTTCAGAGCTTTGACTACTACTTACAATTTACACATTTTTTTGATTATTTTTATTCAACATTTCAAAATTGAAGCCGTACATTTCGCGTATGTATAATTATGGATGAAAAAGAATTTCAGAAATTTGGGGGAAAATATTCGTCATTAAATTTTTCCCCCTGTACTGATCATAAAAAGCAAATATAATAAACTAGAGGAAATAGAAGAAAGGGATATTTGGGATAATCTAATAATTCCTTCACCATAGAGTTAAATATTACAAGGAGCAGACATACTCATATCAATTAGTTTTGGTGTAAATTATAAAGATATTTTTTCATTTTTCTAAACATCAATCATGTGTTCGTCTGATAAAACTAATTATTTCTCCTCGTAGAAAAAGAATTATAAGAATAATTGCCAACAGTCAGTTTACCAATACTTTTTTTCTTCACTTCTTTACTCCATGAAAGTGACTACACCAAAAACACCAGACATGACACGACGCAATCTATCTACACTCTATCTGTCTGTCTATCTACATTTATATTCATTAATAATTTATCTATCTATCTATCTATCTGTCTGTCTTTCGTTCTGTCTGTCAGTCTGTTTTGGTGTTAGTCTGTCTGTCTGTCTGTCTAAATGTATTTTCATTATTAATTTATCTATCTATCTTTCTTTCTATCTGTCTTTCTGTCCGTCTGTTCATCTGTCCGTATGTCCATCCGGCTGTCCGACTTTCTGTTTGTATGTCTTCGTGTCTGTCTGTCCATGCACTAAAATCTTATTTCCAAGTAATCTAATTATATATACTAGATATAAAACCATCAGAGTTAAAACTAGATCTATAACCAATTATTACTTTCGAAAACCTTTAGACCTTTCCTGAACTAATCAAAAATATATTATTATTATAACAAAAACAAAATATGTCACAAACCTTTATTCCAAACAAATTATTATTGAAATCACAGTAAACTCAGTTTAAGTTTAACCCTCCTTCTTCTGTTGCATAAAATGGGATGGTACACTAGACGGGCCGGTACGGTAAAGACTAAACTATAGCATCATTGTACCGGTTCGGATTACGCAACTAGTGAAACAAATTTATGATGCGTAAAGATTAACTGTTCTATCCCGAAACTGAATTAAAAATTTTCTTTCTAGTTTGTTGAAGTATATTTGTTGTTTACAGTTAGTAAAGTTTACTGTTATGAGAAGAGAACTCTGATTTGGTTGCAAAACAGGGAACATATGGAATACAAGGTTCAACAAGGTTTTCAGATCATTATATCAACTAGACAAATACATGATCTGAGCTCAAAACTTTATAGAGATCAATACTTGATCTTTTTTCTTTTTTCTTTAATCTCAAGATTAATTTAATCTTTAGTTTGGAACCAGAAAAGTATATAAAATTCAACCAATCAGAAGTCTGTGTCCGAATTTAATGAATTTAAGCCCCGTCTTGAATTCCTTAAAACCGGTTTCAATTGACCGCCGGCTTAAATCGTGAAAAATTTAACCCATGCCTCAAATTCTTTAAATTTGGCCTCGGGAAATTTAAAATTTGGCTCGCCATTTAATGAGTGAACTTTAAATGGTCGGAATCTGAAAGGAAATCGAAAAAGAGTGAATAAGAGCGGATTAAACATAAATAAAAAGGTCCACAGTGGATATGTGTATATTAAACAATATCCAATTCTAAAGACTCTGGTCAAGGTTAAACTTTGTGGAAACAAGGATGTGTCGAATGTGGAATTTCACCGTGTAAGTGTTTAAAGGGAGAGGAAATAGTCCAGTAATTTAAGGCAGTTCAAAAATATGATTGATGCGCGGCATTCTCGATCAGTCGCGCTCAAGTGAAAAATTGAGGAAAACTATTAATTGATTGAAAATATCGTTTTCGTTATTAAAAGTCCTAGAATTTGCAATGAATGTTTATTCTGAATTTAGTCTTTACCAATACATCCTTTCATTTTTCGCTCACACTCCCTTAGAGAATTTTGTAAATTTTAAATGGATTAAATCAGTGGAGGAGAAAACCTTTTCTCTAAAGCTAGGAGAATTTAACAACGAGTGATTTTGAACCAATTTAAGCTGATTTTGTCCCTTCAAAAGTTTTGATATCAGGTGTTGACGAGATCAACTCCATCGGTAATATCAAAGTTGCAAATTATATGTTAATTTAAGTTGGTTACATCAATTAATCTAGTTGATGATGAGAACTGAAGATTTGTAGGATTGATGAAGATTCATGAAGTGAATTCATCTCAGGCCTCAAGATTAATAGGTTTAGAGAAACCTCTCAGTTCTCAACCACGCAGAGTTTTATCTATTTCTTAGAGTTAACAGGACTTTAAGTGAACCTTCATGCAATGACAATGCCAGATTCACAACAGTACCCTTGAAACCTTCTAATCAATAATGTGGAAGATATTGTCATTTTTTAAAGTTTAAAAGTGTAAAATTCGAAAATATCTATATGTTTTCCTGCAGTAGAAATGCGCAAGCCACTTTTGCAGAGGAGCCACAATTGAAATAATCGAAATTTTCCAAAGTATGAACATGGATATCTCATTCATTCTTGATCAATTGTGAATCGATTACAGTACCCTTAATGTAATAGACGGCATAACCCAAAATAAGCCTTTAAATCGCAAATCATATCAGGTTATCATTAAAGTATCATCCTTTCTGGAAACCACATTATGTTAGCTGTATCGAACTAATTTAAAAAGTTAATTGTAATGTATTGTATATTGATAGATTAAATCAAAGTTCCATTTCAACGAAGTCGTAAAACCCAATCTAAGACACAAGCCGGCTGCAAGAATTACTTTGACCTTTATAGATGAAATTACATTTTATACAGTGTGTCCCACAGACCAATAGAGTTTATACAGTGTGTCCCACAAACCAATAAAGTTTATACAATGTGTCCCACAAACCAATATAGTTTATACAATGTGTCCCACAAACAAATATAGTTTATACAGTGTGTCCCACAAACCAATACAGTGTATACAGTGTGTCCCACAAACAAATATAGTTTATTCAGTGTGTCCCACAAACAAATATAGTTTATACAATGTGTCCCACAAACCAATATAGTTTATACAATGTGTCCCACAAACCAATACAGTGTATACAGTGTGTCCCACAAACAAATATAGTTTATTCAGTGTGTCCCACAAACAAATATAGTTTATACAATGTGTCCCACAAACCAATATAGTTTATACAATGTGTCCCACAAACTAATAGTTTATATAGTGTGCCCCACCAACAAATAAAGTTTATACAGTGTGCCCCACAAACTAATATAGTTGTACAGTGCGTCCCATAAACCAATATATTTTATACATTGTGTCCCACAAACCAATATAGTTTATACAATGTGTCCCACAAACTAATATAGTTGTACAGTGTGTCCCATAAACCAATATATTTTATACAATGTGTCCCACGAACCAATTTCTTAATTTTAAAAAAGCGACATGTCGTCTTATCAAAAAAAATAATAATAACCTTTCAAATATAATTATAAAATATTTTCAAAATGCGCAGAGGTCTGCTTTTTTGTGCTAAAAATTAGAATCTGAATTTTACTCAGATTTCAATACATATCGTGGATTTGCAACCTTTTTCATACAAAAAACGATGAAAGATCAATGATAATATTATATTTGTATTTCATTTAGTTTTTTGTTAAGTAGGATTGATTGAACTGTTTGTAGGATGTAAAATATACAAATTTTTAACTAAATTATTCTAAAAAGTTATTTCCCAGAAGGAAATGGGAAATTTAGATATAAACAGGAAAATTGAAACTTCTAGTTATCTCTTACTTTTTATATTCACACATTTTCATTCTCGCAAAAAATTCATGTCTCTATAAATAATTTTGGAATACTTTTTAAAAATGTTTGCAAAAATGACATATTGGGTAAAAATGAGTAGGGAGGATATCATCTTAACAAAAAGGAAATTTTCATTCTATTTTTTTTCTCTATAATTAAAACAATTTACGATAATATTTTTAGTATTCAGTTCCATTCTCAGTTCAAGGAAGTACAAACTTTAGAAATATCAATTTTGACACAAACATGTTCACACGCCAACAATATCAATCTGAATATTGAAATTAGAGAATATACAACTCTACTGCTGCAAATACTAATGTACAATTTTATTTAATCACACCTGAGTCCGAATTTAAAGAATTTAAGCCGCGGCTCAAATATGGTTGGTTTCACTATTTTTCAAGATTTAAGCCGGCGCTCAATTAAAACCGGGTTTTGGGGAATTTGAGACATAACTACCTGACCTAACATACCCGATTCACATTAATGGTACCCTTTAAAACTTCATCTCATCAAGAATGATGAAGAATTTAATGTGCTCTATCTTAAAAATTGATCATTTTTGATAGTGGTTTCTCTATGAAAGACAACGAAGAAAAAAAATCAACATATGTCTTAGGGTACTGTTAATCTTATCTTTAATTTTATTGTTAATTTTTAGCCCTCTCTTTACACGGTTACATATCATAATTTTGTACTTTTTGGTCATATTGTTCAATGAATAGTTGTAAAAAGTTTATCATGAAGAGGGTTCTACATCTTGATTATGGAACAAGATTAAATATCCAAAAGGTCGAGGAAGGTACAAAATTAGATTATTGAAGAAATGGTTTAAATTTTAAATGTCAAAGAACTGAGTCCGAATTTAATGAATTTGAACCTTGTCTCAAATTCGCCAAAAATCGGTTTCAATTGAGCGCTGGCTTAAATCTTAAAGCAATGAATACAATTCTAAGTTGGACCAGCCATATTTGAGCCGCATCTCAAACTTAAGCCACGGCTCAAATTCTTTAAATTCGGCCTCTTGAGTATTAAGTTTAGATATTTTTCCCTCTTATTTTTAATTCATTTAATTGGCAGTAATGAACATTAATTGAAAGAAAAAGGCTAGTTACTGGATATCTAAAAAACTCACAGATTATTTATTTTTATTTTTTGCTTAACAATCTAAATGATATGAATAGATATTGATTATTATGTTACCAAAGTCAGAGATAAGAGATATTGCTAAAAAACGCGTCTAAGGCACATGTATTCATTATATTCAGAGCAGAGCAGTACTAGTATTTACTGGTACTACAGACGCAACTTCTGCTGTACAGGCATACAATTTTGTATCGCTGAGCTAAGAAGCGCAAGAACATCTTCTGTACAGACATTTACACATTTTTGTCCCACTACAAACAATTGCTTGTACTGTACTGGTCCGATTTTTGCTATATAGACAAAATGCTAAAGAACAACAGTACTTTTGTAAATTGTGTTGATTGAAAATAAAAACTGTTCAATCTTGGCAACTACAGACTAGAGCTGGGCAAAGTTCCGTTAACGAAACTGAGGTTTTCTAGTTCGTTAACAAACGGCAAAAACCGTTAATTTTTAAATCGTTAACGAACCAGATTAGCCATTTTTGAAGAAAAAAAATAACGGTTAAAAATGTTAACGCCGTTAATACTGTAATATACCATTAAAGGCTGTGCTGTTAACGTTTTTTTAGCCGTTAACAAAGTTTTTTAACCGTACACAATTTTGTTTTACCGTTAATGAAATTTTCCCTGCGCTTTGCATATTTGACGCCGTTAATTTTGTATTAACAGTATCTTTAATGGCTTGAGCCGTTAAGGATTGTTGAAAATTTTCCATTAAGGCCATTAATGAAATTGAGATTTTTAACTAACGGTAATTTTAAAAAACGGAAAATGCTGTTAACAGAACGAACATTTCGTTCTTAAAATTAATGGCTAACTGAAATTACTATCTTTGGAACTAACCGTTATCGACACGGCTAGAAAACGTTGGAACGTGCCCAGCCCTACTACAGGCCCAAGTTGTGATTTGCTTATTTTGTAAGGAGGGAAACAGTGCGAAACTTCATTTGCTTTTTTATATTCTTATATTAGAGAATGCACATCTTTTTTTCAATTCACTGTTTGTCTCCTGTAAAACATTAATCATAAAATGAACCAAGGAAATTATCTGGAAAATTATATTTAAACTTCAGGGTAAAAATAATTTAGATATATCTGTTCTTTTGCTATAGAAATAAGAAGTAAGTAAGTGCAACTGTAAAAATAAATGATGAATGTGAGATTTTTAATTTTTTCCTAAATTTATTTTCAGAAAAAAAACTATATTAATCAGGACGGTTTTTTCCGCACTGTTTATTTTCCCAACTTGGTTATGTGTGTGTTCCTCTATATACATATTTCATGTCTTTACGATTTAATTTCTTTATTCCAGTGAACACAATGGTTACGAGATTTGGCGGGGATGAAAAGTTTTTTGATTAATTTAAAGGCGGGTATAAAAGCGGGGATATAGTAGAAATCCTCAGTAAAAAACAATATTTGGCAACCTTTGAACACTGGAGCAAAAATAAATATTCGCATGAACAGTTTTTATTTTCCAAGGATTTAATAATACTGCATGGAAAACAGTTCCTTATTCACATACTCATTTCATAAATCTTTTTTTTTAGCTTGGTCTGCATTTGATAACCCGGGGGCCGGGACTAATGAAGGCGAGATGCGTTTGGTTTCTTCAATTTGAATTCAGTCTCGTTTTGTCTCTATTTTAACAATTTTGTAATCGAAAGTTACAGCTGTTAAATCAGCGTGTATTTATTGAGAATTCCATTTCTTTCTTTTAGTCAGAGATCTGCCTAACACGGAGATCACCGCTTGATCCCTTGATCAGATTTCATCTTTATATAATTTTACATATTTTAAAATATTTGAAATACATCAATAATCATGACGCAAAGAGAAATTTAAAGCAGGTTGTTAAATCAAACTTTATCTGCCCCATGTCTTTCCTCTTTGTATTTTATGTCATCACATTTTTTAATATAGTTACACTTTATAGTGTTGGAGATAATTAAAAGAATTCAATAAAAAAGAATTTAGTCTTTGGCACAAACTCTGATTTTTAAATCCTTATATATTTACAACACAGTGTCAAACCTAGATAGTTCAAATTTTTACTTCTGTTATATCAAATAATCTAAGTTTGAAATATCAAAGGTTTGCACCATCTGGTTTTAGTGATATATGTATTAGAAAATTGAGATTTGTGACAAAGACTCAATTCCTATATCAAAATTACTAATTTTTTAAAAAGTGATTGCTTTTCAGAGAAAACAGATATCAATAAGTGACATCCCAATTTTTTATCAGTTGATGACCTGAAATTGTGTCATTTAAAAAAACTGTACTAAAAACTATACTTTTAACTTTAACATAATGATATTTGATACAATTGATGATTCCAACTTTTACTTGCTTAGTAATCCCTCCTCCAATTGAATACAGATTTATATTTGTATAATATTTAACTATGTCTGTGCAGTACAGTAAAATGTAAACTGTATTCTACTGCAGTGTATTTGGAATAGTGTTTTAGCGCGCAAACTATGTTTAGAATTTTCTATATTTAGATGCGAGAGTACAAAACACCGGTAAAATCATCTTTTCTTACCTTGCTCAATTTTACGAAGTATAAGCTGCTTATGCTCTTCACTGAAGGGTTCCCCCACAACAATCATAAGATACGCCCCTGAGAGGGGGGATAGCTGGGGTGGATCCATGCACGCCCCTGTGAGCTGGGGAGGGTCTGCCATCCTCCAACTGACTGCTAAGGCCGGAGGTTGGACCAAGACTGGATTTGGTTCCCACATTCCTTACAGAGGTCGCTCCGGACTCAGGATTTGGGGAAGCAAGCTTTACACAATTTAGATCAGTGAAAACGCCTTGATTTTGCAAACTTCAATAAATTGTTCCAATGATATCCCTGGTTCATAATCTTGTCAATTATAAGAAAATTTAGTTGAAAAAAATAAACTGGGCAGATTGTTAGGATGGTTGTGAAGCTTGCCTCCCCTGGGCCTGGACTGCATGACAGCAGGATATGCTGCTAAATCCTCCAACCCATTGATCTAACAGCTGATTAAACAGCTGGTAGACGGTACACGTGGAGGTCAATTATAATTTTCCAAGTTGGGTGTGTTCATTATGGGTCCATTAGGGCGGAGCATCATGTCTTGAACCACGCCCCCTCTCAGTGTCAGTGCAGTAGACATGCAGTTGCAGCCGGTCCGGCCTCTTGTCTGGGATGACGTAATATCCGGAGAGAACGGATTTCAACCAATAAGAAACCCGTCCGGGACGAAAATGCCGGGAAATCAGTTTTGAAGGTGTGAACACGGATTGCAAACCTAATAAATCATATCTGACCATTTGAGATCCGGGGTTTAATGAAAGATTGTCCCATTCCCTCCTGCTCTAATATTATCCTAGAGAATTATCCAATCCGTTCCCTTGGATCTAGGGTCTCCGGTCAATAGAACAAATTGAACGGACAGAAGAAACTTAGATTTCTTGTGCGGGGAGACAAGCTGTATATCAGGGTTCAAGGAGTTAGAAGGAGACAAGCTGTATATCAGGGTACACGCGGAGTAGAAGGGAGACAAGCTGTATATCAGGGTTTAAGGAGTAGCAGGAAGACAAATTGTATATCAGGGTATACGGAGGAGCAGGGAGACAAATTGTATATCAGGGTATACGGAGGAGCAGGAAGACAAATTGTATATCAGGGTTCAAGGAGTAGCAGGAAGACAAATTGTATATCAGGGTATACGGAGGAGCAGGGAGACAAGCTGTATATCAGGGTAACGGAGTAGCAGGAAGACAAATTGTATATCAGGGTTCAAGGAGTAGCAGGAAGACAAATTGTATATCAGGGTATACGGAGGAGCAGGGAGACAAGCTGCAGTATGTCAAGGTACACTGAGTAGCAGGGAGACAAGGTGTATATCAGGATTATACACTGAGTAGCTTCATATAAACAGTACATCATGGACGCAGTCATTCTTTTAGGTATGAAATTTCTGGGTTGTGAAAAAAGTAATTTCAAAAATTAATAATGTTCTGTAGGATTTCAAGTAAAATTGAAACATGATTGCAAAGACAAAAAAATGTTATTTTATTCAAATTTCATTCGCATTATGCAAGGTTTATTGGCCAGATATGTCTTCCATAAATCCCTGATATTACACTTATAGAGTTTTTATTGTCGGACAATTTATTGCTTTTATTGAAATATATAGTTTTAAACAGCCAATTAAAGTTAAGATAAGATAAGATAAGATAACGTTTATTGCTAAAATAAATGTATCTGTATACAGATAGAGTTTACAATCACAAAATTGAGGATTATATTAACAGTACAAATATAAAGCAATTAGGTGGAAAATAGCTCTTGGCTGTTTTGATTATTTTTTCCACCTAATGTTAGTAATAATAACAAAATATTTCAATTAAATAGATTTAAGGAGAACGATTAGAGATCAGGGTGCGAATTTATCATATGCAAAATAGTTTATACATAAATTCGAATAACTAGAGTTTAAAGTAATTTTCAGACATGTACACAACAAATATCAAAGCATTGCAAAGAAAAAAGATTATAACTTATTAAGAGTTATAAATAGAAAAGATAATATTAGAAAAAAAATCGATCTCCGAAGCTTCTTCTTCTGGACTAATAGATTTAGCCAGCTTGTAAACAGTCTTATCAATTTTTATGACAGGGTCGACTTTGAAGTGTTGCCTTGGGCTTAGATTTTACCGCTATAACTCAATAACAGCTTTTCTGTAGCCCTTTACATGTACATTTTAGACCTATAGAGCACTTGCTGTTAGTTTTAAGAAGTAATTGGCAAAATTCTCATCGATTTTTGTTTGAGGGCGTGAGACCTTTAAATGACAGTGGATCGACTCCTGGAATGCATGTCCTGGCGCCAAGAATCAATATAGAGTAAAATTATTTAATCTTCCATTTATTTTGATCAATTTATAACAATTAGGACACATGACCTTTAGTTTTTTTCAAGGTTGTCTAAAACTCTGACAAAACTCTGACAAACTCTGACGAAACTCTGACAAAATTCTGACAAAACTCTGACAAACTCTGACAAAACTCTGACAAAACTCTGACAAACTCTGACAAAACTCTGACAAAACTCTGACAAACTCTGACAAAACTCTGACAAACTCTGAAAAACTCTGACAAAACTCGGATATACTCTGACAAACTCTGAGAAACTCTGACAAAACTCTGACAAAACTCTGACAAACTCTAACAAACTCTGACAAACTCTGACAAACTCTGACAAAACTCTGACAAACTCCGACAAAACTCTGACAAAACTCTGAAAAAAAACTCTGACAAACTCTGACAAAATCAAAGAAATCAACTGAATATCCAAATGTATATTATACAGAATAAAAATGATGATAAAAGCTTTGATTTCTCCTGGTAATATACATAAGAAGAAGAAGACAGGGCTGCAGATATAGGATCCATGTGAGCTGGCTGTACGAATACAAATGTTCTAATTGTTGCAGCATCCATAATCCTGCATGGTTACCCACTTCTTTCTTTCTTTGCCAAATCAATAAATAGGCATTAAAAGACTTTATTGAAGGCAGAAGGCTTAATTTAACCCTGAGATGACTTCACTATGTAAGGTCGTCTTTACAATCTCATTCTTTGTGGGTAACCCTGTACGTTTTACAATGTACTTGAATTATACACAAAATGTTTCTAGGCTTTGCTCAGTGTAGGATCGTTTTCCCGGGAAAAGATGCATGATAGGAATTTTCTTAGTTTTTTTTCTACTTTCCATTCAGGAAAATGGGACAATGTATAACGTTTATGACATAACTTAACTGAAATATTATTTGGTATAAAATACGTGTAGCCCACCATTTTACCTTACTGAGCTTGAAGTTCACGACACAGTATCGTCATGAAACCCGACGGTATGAACCCAGGGCCCAAAACTTAAGACAGGGTATCGTTATGAAAACCAGTTTTGAAACCAGGGTTTCACAAATGGGGTTAGGAAGATTTGTGGATATCAATATTTTTGTTAAGAATATTATTTTATTTAGTTTCTCCAATTTTTTTTCGAATCTCTCAAATCAAAATCTACACAAATGTTAAGACCCCAAAAAGGAAACTTGGGAGTTTCGTTCAACGATACTCGTTTAAATTTCGGGCTCAGGTTTCCTTAATTGGTAAGATACGCATTTTTTGGTTCAAAATATTTTTTCACATTATATGATTTTCTAATTCTGAGATTGTGAAATGTCTAGACCCCAAAGAGGAACCTCGAGATGTTTAATAAATCTTTGATTTGGACTTGAGCAGTGCACTGTCAAATAGTCTATAGATTGAAATATTAAAGATTTACATCATTCCTTAAGTATTCGCTTAAAGGGAGCGATTGCGAAAAATTAAAGAGGGTATAGGCTTACGGCGAAAAATAAGCGCTTTTGATCGCTACTAATCTTACTTCTATCTGTTGCGTCTATAAGGAGAAAATTGTTAAAAGCGACTCATGCTGAAGAACGTAGCGTCCACAAAAATTCAGAAAGTTGCAACATTCAACTCATTCAACAACTCATTCAACATTCAACTCGGAAATAATCAATTTAATTCCAAACAAAACATTCAGATATTACAAACAATAGTCATCAATTTTTTTTGACGCATTCGTTTATATTTAATATATCATAATATTTTTGATTCTGTTTTTTTAAAAATAATATTTTGCTGGCGCTGGATTTTCTAACATTCATGGAAAGTATGAAAAAGGAATAAATGATTTCAAAAGTAACTATCAGACCACAAAAAAATAAAAAAAAAAATATTATGAAATATCAACTATATACGAATGCGTCGAAAACTATCAATGATTATTGGTTGTAATATCTGAATGATTTGTTTGGAATTAAATTGATTTTTTAACAATCCGAGTTGAATGTTGCAACTTTCTGAATTCGGTATGGGTCGTTTTCAACAATTTTCTTCTTTCAGACTCAAGAGATAGAAGTAAGCTTGGTAGCGATCAAAAGCGCTTGTTATTCGCTGTAAGCCTATACCATCTTTTATTTTTCGCGAACACTCCCTTTTCCCATTTCCAATTTTTATACTGTTTTATTAATCTTTTTTTACCTAGTAAAAATATCAATTAATCATAAGTATACTTACACCATTTTCTCTATCTATATATAAATTTGGCTTGTCTGTCTGTTTGTTTGTATCCAATAAACGGCTGAACCGATCGGGCCCAAATTTTTTGTGGGACATCACGTGACCACAGGGAAGGTTTATGAATGATAAAAATAAAAAATGTGTTGTAGAGGTTTATAATTTTGTAAAGAAATTTAAATTCTTGAAAATCCGCGAATTTTTTTTTTAAAAATCCACAAAATTTTTTTCTTCTTTGTTTTAAAATGTAAACAAAAGAGCATGTTCACAATTTAAATAGAAGATGGGCGCGAAGCGCCCTAAAAGCCTAGTATTTGTAAAATTTACTTGAAATTCGAAAGTTCTCTTTTTGCTTTTATGAAAAAACGAACTGAATACTCGCCACAAACTCTTATTTGCTAATCCTCTTTTACTTTTCAAACATAGAATTTTTGATCTAACACAATTAAAAGTCTGAAATTATAAAAGTCTCCGACATCAGGTTGCAAAAATATAGGGATTGGAACAACAAAAATATGTCGAGTTAAAAATGTTTAATGTTCGGTCAAATCCATTTTGAATAACATCAAAGGATGATTTTTCACTATTTTCATGATGCGCAAAATTTTCAATTTTAAACTTAAACATAATTATTTAAACAAACATCATGCAATCTTTGTATTCTATGGAATACTAGGATTTTAGAGCGAATCATGCCACCTTTCTATTAAACAATTTCAGTTTTTAACTGTTGCTCTGACTGAAAATTTCGGGGATTTTGTGTTTTTTTTAAAAATGTGCAATTAAAAAAATAATGAATGTTGAAATTTTTTTACGACAAAATTTTGGGTCATGCGAGTTGCTATAAAAATGTTTTGGGCCAATTTAACATTTATCCAATACAAACAAACAAACAGTCAGACAACAAAGTATATATTAAGATAAGCTATATAACAATACAAAGTACTTATTAAGAGTTATAAATAGAAAAGATAATATTAATTATTGTATCATGTATGAACAATTGACATAAGATTTTGCTAGTTTGTACATAACTACATGCATATAATATATTTACTCATAAATCATAAACTGCACACTGCATAGACCTTTAAATAATTTCATGCACAGCTTTCATCGAATATAAATATTGATTCAAGAAAATTCGCTCAAATTTTCCGTGACAAAATATCTTACGGAACATTTCCTGAAACTATCGGAAACTTTTTAAAATTTAGGATGGAACTTCTATGTACAGAACTATAGATAAATCTACCCTCTGGGCGCTCCACAGAAGTTGCTCGGTGCAACATGCAGGGAAAATGTACGGAACCATTTTTATCCGATAATTTCCGAAAAGAATATTCGTTCCGTAAGATTTTGTGAGCTTGTTAAACCTAGTTTCAATGTGTAGGTTCTAGGGGGTATAGATCATCGATTGGGGTAGATTCATTCGTATGTTTGGTTGATGAAAGTTCAGCTCTTAATTTCTAAATGTTTTAAAGGCTTTTTCATTTTTGTCAGCTTCCGGAAAGATTCCCGGAAAAATTGAGAACATCACAGTTTACGTAAACAGGAATAAAGTTCTTGCCACAAACTCAATTTTCAGATCTCTATATCTATGATAAAATCTTTGATATTTCAAACTTGTTTTATTTGATCTGACAGAATTCATAGTTTGAAATATCTACGAACTAAGACATTGGGCTGCGAAGATATAGAGATTAGAAAATAAGAGTTTGTGGCAAATACTCAATTCCTTTTTAGAGTATATATTTTACGAGTTTTTGTTAAGAAAGAATTTTAAACAAAGCATATTTGAGATGTATCTCAAAAATCTTAGAAGCGGCTGAACTGATTTGACCTAATAAATAATAATTCATGAATATCTCAACAACAAAAAATATTGCATTTATTATTTTAAAAATTAATTTTAAAATAAGGAAAATCTGAGATATCTTACAGGTATTAGATGATGTACTAAGATTGAATGATGCACCGTGCAGCTTTTAAAAAAGGGTAAAAATTAGCCGTAACAAGTAGAAATATGGCCCATTATGAAGTTTGAAGTGATTGTAAGGATACAGGGAAGAAATACAGCAAACTGATATCTCTATCAAGTATATTACAATGTTCTCTCTGAAGCCTTTAATTACTGTTCTCTGTGCTCCAGATTAGAAATTCATTATCTTTCATTAGCTTCAGGATATAATGTACATTTAATGGTCCGCATTAATGAGGTCTATTGATCCTATCTTAACATCGATAAACTCTAAACCACACTCTCAACATTTAGCATTTATACTTTAAACATTATTTTTTTATAGTTTTATAGCAATGTTTAATTTCCTTCTTAGCTTTTAAATACATCCGTTTTAATTCTACATTTTTGAGTCACAAGAATAATGAATATAATCTTTTTTGCTAAATTTATCTTGTTTCTAAATAGGTGGACAAACAATTGAAGGGTTTTAAAAAAAAATATTCAAGAGAAACCCCGGGCACTTCATACTTCATTTCATACCAAGTGCGGGTAAATGGCGAGAGTAACTAATTAACGGCGGGACTAAGAATAATAATATAAACCGAGTACTCCAGCTAAAGGGTGTCCCATCAATTCTGACAATTTTTAAACAGCTATAACTTTGTAGTTTTTACAATCTGTCAAAATATTTAAGCAACTATAATATGAATTTGTGAAGAAAAAATCCGCGATATGTTCAGGGTGTCACTGAAAAATGTGCTTGGTCTCATTCCGAAGCTATTAATTGCTTTTTCACCCGCTAAACGTAGGTTTTTTTGTTCAAAGAAATTGGGGGATCTTTGTTGAAAAGTTTTGTTCTAAAATGCCGTTTTTACCTTCAAAATGTACTCAGCCCATTTTCCAAAGATGGAAATTTATTTTTACATAATCCTGAATGCTATCTTGAAATAGCGTTAATTATTCTATTCAGTTGTATAAAACGTAAACATAAAATTATAAATAAAATTTTTTTTAAATTCTTTGGAAAAGAGACCAAGCAAATGATCGAATATTATTAGGTCTACTTTTGAAGGTCTAGACTCTAGAGAGTGATTTTAGAGAAAAATTATTTGTGGGGATTTTACCTATACTATGGGTAGGGGCACTTTTAAACACAATACGAAGTTCAGTAGACAAAAAAGCCTAAGCGCACTTTTTTCAGAGACTTCCTGGATTTAAAAAAATTCGTTTTCAAAATAAGTTTTCCTTTACATGCCATTTCCTCTTTCCTTCCATGTTTAAAGGGAGAGACCGGCTACGTAACAAAGTTGGGCTGAAAGTGCAGTATTGAAGAGAAAAACATTAGGATTCATTTGATATCAATGAGACATTTTTACAGTGTACAATTCCTAAATAAGAGCGTTTGTAATATTTCACCAGTTGTTTCAGTCAGCAGAAGAAACGTTTTTGTTTACAATTCTTAAATAATGAACAAAACATGTTACACAAACTATTCTGCAAACTTGTTGCATGTATACAAACAGGTGGAGAAAAATAATAAACTGTTATCATTGAAAATAAGTTATTTAAATTCGTTTTAAAATCTCGTAGGTTTATGCAAATTCTTTCAACTAGGGTTGGGATTTTTCATTATTTTAACTGTGAAAACGACATTTTGAAGAAATCTGCGAAATAATTATAGAAACAGCAAAGGATCTCTTCTGATATGGCTTTCATCATAATTTTTATAAGAAATGTGTTCCTGGCAACAAATTAGTTTATAAATTTTTTTTTTACTTGTTTTGTCCGAGTTATTAAATAACTGCAAAAAACGTTTCTTCTGCATGATGGGTGATACAACAGGTAAAATATAACTCTCCCCCTTTAATCAAACATTTGCATTGGAATTCTTCAATTTATCCATGTTGAAATATCTTTTGTTCTCCTGTGTTAAACCTTTTGCTGGCGAATAGTTTTGAACAATCCAAATCTGAGCTGCTGGAGAAAATACCGATTTAAGGAAATTACATGAAGGGGAATATTGTTAAAGTCTTAAAAACTGACAGAGTTAAAAATTGTCAGAATTAACGGGACGCCCTTTTATTAAAATCTTTAAATTATTGCTCAATCTTTCATAATTTTCTATTCGACAAAACAATAAAAGTTTTGCAGAGTTCCGACATTTTTGGAAAAATCTTTTTGTAATTCTGAGCATCCATAACCCTTCCTTGGGGTCATACAAGCAAATTTTCTTGTATTTTATTTATCCTCTAAATAATGTCTTCAATTAATGGAATCCTCTGAATGTCAAGTTGTCCACCTCCTGTCACCTTAACTTTCTCATTTCCCTTTCCCCATCCATCCCCTCCTTTCCAATCAATCGCCCCCCCTTCCCCTTCCAATCCTCATAGACCACATTTATTCGAACATAATTTAAAAATGGTTTTGTATCTATTTACGAGATTATAAGATTAAAGGGATTGTCGTTCAAATTTCAAGTGGCCCTTTAATTACAATTGACCCAATTAAATAATTTGTTTTACGCCAAATTGTTTCTGCAAATCATTTTTCTAGGCCAGAAACCTCAATTGAAAATTATTGAATTTCAAAAAGAGATAGAATAGCTCATTCAATTCTAGATAAGACAAAGTTTTGAAGGATACCGGCCGTAAATGGATGGTCATTTGAAATTTGATCACAGTACCAGAAATTATTTCATACTGTATGTATACTGTATAGTCATAATTTTATAATAAATAAAAATCAATAATTATGATGCAGAAAAAAAATATCTTTGTAAGTTTTTAGGGCACCTATAGGCATAGGCACATTCTTCACCCATCACGTGATCTTGAAATTTACTCAGATACATAAATATTCTCCTTTATTGAAAAGATTTATTTTCCAACTGTCGGAGCCATCTGTTTCTACAATAATAACACGGGACAGAGAGAGGAGTGGCATGAAAGTTGACATGTATTGAATGTAATAAGGAATAAAGAAATGGAATTGAAGATGTGATGGAATAGAAGTTTGGAATGGATGTTTTTATGGAATAATGTTGGGAATAGAAAGGAATGGATTATGAATGAAATTTGTGGAATAAATAACTGAAATGGAAGTTTAGGTGGAAAAGGCAGTTTAATAAGAGCAAAAAATTTAAGTCACACGTCCTGGATAAAAAATGGAATAAAGAGATGGAATGGGAAGTTTAGATGGAAAACTGAGGGCACTTGAATAGAATGGAAGTTGACATGAATTAAATGTTATATGGAATATAGAAATGAAATTGAAGTTTTAATGGAATAATTGCATTGAAATTAGAAGCATTGACTAAACAATGGAATAAAGAAATGGAATGGAAATCACGATGGAAAACTTCAGGCCCTTAGAGAGGACTGGAATGGAAATTTTAATGGAATAATGTTGAGAACAGAAAGGAACAGGATGGAAGTTAAAACGTATCGAATGAAATTGAAATATAGTACAGGATTCCTCTGAGACTTCAGAGACGATTGTACGGAAATTATTGTATCTGTATTCATGATTCCTTGCAACTTTGAACTTGTTATATTCTTTGCTAAATCATATAAATACCCATTAGAAGACAATATTCAAGGCAGAAGTTTTACCTTGAGGTCGTCATATTTAAAGAGTTTTAGGTCGTCATTGCAGTTTCATCCTTTGTGGGTAACCCTGTATTCAGAAGTTAATATGCATAAATGAAATGATGAAATATAGAAATGGAATGTAAGTTTTGAGGTCCTTTTTAAACAATCTAGGGGTTGGGAGAAACCAATGTAAATAATTTTTCTTAATATCGAAACAAGGAAAAACTGGATGTAAATGTTAAATGAGCATTTTTAAATGCGGAGCTTAACTTTTTTTGTCGCATTATTATTATTTTTTAGTTAAGTTTCTCTTGAAATAATGAAAAGCTAAAAATAGTTTTGCAGATTTTCCTGTTAAACTGGCTTATCTAATTAAACTCAAGGTTCTAACATTTTATGATACAAAATATCTAATAGAATGCACAAAAAAAACATTAGAAAAAGAAATAAATAAGTTTACAGGGCAAAAATATAAAGGGTATATAATAAACATAATAAAATTTTGCCTCGATCCAGTGAAAAAGTTAAAATTATACTTTTTTTCTCTTTCCAAAGTATTTCACGGGTTTTGAATTTATTTTTACTTTAAAAATCCTGAAAATATTTGACGAAATTGATAAATATTTGATAAATAAAACCTGGATGAAAGTACTTTTTGCAAAGAGTTTCAGAAATACAATAATATGGTATAATTGAGAAGAACTTCTGCACTGTATATAAAAAACATCTTGCAAAGGAATTATATTTTCTCTCTCATCATTTGAAAGGCTTCAATGAATTATTGCAAGAGTTGATTCCGTCTTATCTTACTCTCAACCTTCTCAAGTCTATAAAGAAGGAATTGAACACGGAATTCAAAGTAAAACCCTCTTTAGCATTGTGGCATGTTCCATTCACAACGGTCCCTTAGTGTGATAAAGAATGAATGAGATATCTATGTTTTTGATTTTGAAAATTGGTTAATTTCAATGGTGAAAGTGACTTGCAGAATTCTTATACAGACACAATAGAGGAAATTGGTTAATGATACTAACTTTTTAAGGTAGAAAACAACGATATCTTTGGCATTGTTAAAAAGATAATGGTTAGAAGGGTACCATTGTGAACCAGACATCTTCTTTTTACGGAGGTAAAATAAAAACTCCGACCTTATTGTATAAATAAGTTGATAAATTACGGAAAACTAGAAAATTATAAAGATAAATAAAAGTTGTAATTTGAGTTTGTTTATTGTGGGCAGTAGGCAGGTCTCAAGGGAAATGTTCTCAGGAGGGATGAAAAGGGAGATAGGGAAGGAGAAGGTGGAAGAGTAGGTGAGGCCCACAGATTAGATGTTATATTTCCTACAGATAGCAGAAAGGGGAGAAAGGCATATAGAAAGTAATCAATTTGCTATAGATGTCTCTTTGTGCACATTTTTTCAGAGGTTCAAAAATTAGTTGTCTGCTACAGGCAATTTAGGAAGGAGGTTTCTACCTGCCTGCATATCTATATATATATTATCGTTGATTATACAGCAATATGCAGCTGTATTGCTGTATGATTAGTTAATCCATTTTTGGCTAAATATCCACTAGGCCTGCGTCAATGATGCATCTTTATTTACCTAATCAGTGGCGAGGTCTAAAGTGGGGGGGGGAGGAGGGGGGTTCAAAAACTTGTACGTAATATCCTTCCAAACTTTTACCTATGTAGTTTGCATTAATCCCAACTTTTGCGTATAAAAAGTACAAAAAAAGTCATAAGGACAACTTTTTCCTTGAAAAATCAAAGTTTAAATCTTGTAATAAAAGAACTAATATTTTTTAATATTGCTCTTTGTTTTGGATTGCTTTTTTGTATTGCTATTACGAGGAAAGGGACTGTAGTCTTAATTTGAAGTGGCATGATTTACAACGGTACCCTTTAAACCTTTGTCTGATCAAGGATGAATGAAGGCTGCTTCTTTATTCAGCCAAAATTGTAAATTTTTAAATGTGGTGTTCCTAAGAAAGTGATTTTTATACATGGGCATTATGCATAGCAAATTAACAGAATAAACATAGTTTTGAAACGAACATACCACTCTTAAAATGAAGGGTCACTTTTATTACGTCTACGATCAAGAGCTAATATAAAGTGATTAGCTTTAGTATATACCTCCTTTCATTTTTCCGTTACAGTCCCTTTCAATCAAGGGTCACTTATATTACGTCTACAGTCTCTTTAATCTGTTTTTTCTTTTTTTCTTCATCTGATATTTTTATTAATAATTATATTTATATTTATGTATACTAGGCTTTTAGGACGCTTTGCACCAATCTTCTATTTCAATTACGAACATGTTTCCTTTGTAAACATTGTAAAATAGAAAAAAAATTTAAAAAAATTTGCGGATGTTATAAAAAAAATGTCGTGGATTTTCAAAATTTTAAAAAATCGAATTTTATCGAGAGGCAAATTTTTTTAAT
This sequence comes from Eurytemora carolleeae, assembly GCF_000591075.1. NCBI lineage: Eukaryota > Metazoa > Arthropoda > Copepoda > Calanoida > Temoridae > Eurytemora > Eurytemora carolleeae. The sequence continues at coordinate 320,168 of NW_019396229.1, forward strand.
TCGATTATCCATAAACCTTCCCTGGGCTCACGTCGCACGCGAGGTCCCACAGAAAATTTGGGCCTAATCGGTTCAGCCGTTTTGACGTTATTTAGACACAAACAGAAAAATAGACAGACACCTTGCATTTGTATTCAAAAGATATATTTTCTCTGAGGCTCAAATAACAAATGGATGACTAACTAATTTTCTTGCAGAAATCAACGCAGCGTAAGAAAAATTCTCTAAAATTTAATGAAAGTACTTTTACCATCCTGGAATTGTATGCATCATGCATGAAGGAGTAATCTACAAGTCCAATAAGTTTATTTACAAACAAATTATATACAATATACACTGTACTTTAACAGAATAAAAACCAGTCTCAAACAAACTTGAGAAGCCTTCATACAATCAAGACAAACAAAACAAACCATTTCTGTCATTCGTCAATTGTCATTCTAATACAAAAAAGTTGGACCCTTCGTAGGACTAACCAAAGCTAAATCCTGGCTTGTATCGAAATGAACTTCTTGATATTTCGTTTGAAATCCAAAGTATGGTTAGCCTACAAAAGGGTGTAAGGTACTTTCCCAAAGGCGTTTTCCCAAGGGTGACTTCTCAAGTGACAATTTCACAAGCGGCTAGTTTCCAAAGGTTAGGTTAGTCCCTCTGAGGCGCTGAAGGCTGCAATGGGGGGGCCGAGCGCTGCGGCTAGGATGGGCTAGGGGGCCGAGCACCGCGGCTAGAACAGGCTTGGGTCCAAGAGCTGCGGTTAGGACAGACTTGGGAAGTTTCCGCTTGGTAAACTGCACATTTGGGAAGTTGCCACTTGGGAAAAATCCTTCCGAAAAGTACCTAACATTTACAAAAGTAGAATAAAATTTTTCAAAATGGCGTAAAATAAATGTATATAAATATAATTAGTCATGATGATGAGTAAGTGTATGAAGAACCCCCCCCCCCTTCACTCNAGGTAGAAAACCTTCTCCTCTACGTTAACCCATTTAGAAACCAATAAAGAATAAAGAAAGGTAGCAAACCTTCTCTTCAACATCAACCATTTATATACCAATAAAGTATAAAGGAAGGTAGAAAACCTTCTCCTCTACGTTAACCCATTTAGAAACCAATAAAGAATAAAGAAAGGTAGCAAACCTTCTCTTCAACATCAACCATTTATATACCAATAAAGTATAAAGGAAGGTAGGAAACCTTCTCCTCAACATTAACTATTTAGGTAATTTATTTAGGTAAAATGTATGCATATTCACTGGTACGACATAAAAAATTACAATATCTATGCAATTTATTTTTGTTTGCCGTAATTTATAATCAAGATTTTTGTAATTCTATTTCTCGTGCAATGTTTTATGCACATTTTGTCACAGCAAAAATCAAAAAGATTTAAGACGATCTTGTAAGAATTGTCGCTTAATTTTCATGTTTAGTGGGACTCCCTTTAGCTAGTGAACCAGGTGTTTATTAAATTAAAAAAAGGAGGTTGTATTATTGTATACTGTAGTGTATACCTAACAAAATATAGACATTATCCTACCAATATCTTTCCAATGGTTCTTTTGCATGTTGACTCTCATAAAAAGCAATTTATAGGTTTTATGATCATGTATTAACAACTGTCATTATATATTTACTTTCCTTCTAGAGGAAAATTGTGGATCTTCTAGCTGTTTCTGATTATAATTCAAGTTGGAAAATAACAAAAGTATTTCACGGTATTTTCTTATTTTGATGCAACCAGTGTTTGATGATGCAGCTATTGTTTGATGATGCAGCTACTGTTTGATGATGCAGCTACTGTTTGATGATGCAGCTACTGTATGATGAATCAGCTATTGTTTGATGATGCAGCTATTGTTTGATGATGCCACTACTGTTTGATGCAGCGGCATCTGTATGAAAAGCAGCTTCTATTTGATGCAATTATTATTGTTTAATACATTGACTACTTTTTGATACATACGCTACTTTTTTAATGCAACGCAAACTGATTAAATCAACCACTACTGTTTGATGCAGCGGATTCTTTTTAATACAGTCACTAAAGTTGGATGCAGCAGAACCTGCTTGATGCAATCACTGCTGATCGATGCATTCTCTACCGATCGATGCAATCTTTTTGAAGAAATCACTGTTGATTGCAATCTAGACAGTTTTGAACATTATGCGTTAACTTTAAAGACATGACCGACCGACTTTGAAGTAGCTCCAGGTCTTGCTCTTGGTTTCACCATGCTAATTTTTTGCAGCTCTGGATATGAAGCTTTAGAAACTGTAAAGGACTTCCTATTGATTGCCTTTAGAGGAGTATTTGACGGAGCCTGAAAGAAGATGAACTTGATTATTAGTTTACAGTGCTTAATTTTCTCTTCATTCTATAAATTCCTAAGTAACTATAGTTGTGTATAACGTGTAAGCTATTTATCTGAAAATGTGAGGAATGTAAGTTAAAATCTAATCTGATGAAGGGGTTGCATGCCATGTTATAGACTTGTGTAATGTGTATATACTATATAGTCTATATTTAAACTTTAACTCAATTGGGGTTATGGAACAGATTTAACAGGATAGGACAGAGCCCAAAACTTAAGACAGGGTATCGTTATAGAAACCAGTTTTGAAACCTGGGTTTCACGAATGGGGTTTTGTAGATATCAATATTTTTGTTATGAAATATTATATTATTTAGTTTCCTTATTTTCTCCTTTTTTTCAAATCTCTTAAATTAAAATCTACTAAAATGTTAAGACCCCGAAATGGAAACTCGGGAGTTTCATTCAACGATACTCTTTTAAATTTTGAGCTCAGAGGGCAAAACTTCAAAGAAATTTACCGGGTATCCCAAACCAAACCTGGCCACGAAACCGGGTTAGCTCTCTTAAGTCTGGGTTTGAGTTTCGTAAGGGTTTCGGGAAACTCCGGAAACTCAGAATGTTACGGGGCAATACCTCAAAATGAAACCCTTGTATAGGAGTAGGGTTACGGCTGGGAAAGTGAGTTTCGTAGTGATTGTGGAACATATGAAGCACAATTTCTTCGTATTTATGCTTTAAATGGCTTCATATATGTTTCAAATACTTGATCAGTTAAGATATCTCTCACTATAGACTCGATATTGAATAGAGTAGTCAAATCGAACTTAAAAACATTTTTCTGTTAAAAGTGAATACAGTAATTTATTTAAGTTTATCTGCTAGCAGGCCCGTAACCAGGGGGGGTGCAAGGGTGCAGGTGCACCCCCCTTTCTTCTAAAAGAGGGGTGCAATGACGAATTTGCACCCCCCCCCCCTAGTCCCATATAGCAGAAATTGTTTTCATAAGTTTCTAAAATCTAGTTATAAATGATATAGCCCGAGTAAGAATAATAATATCAATAAACTGCTGAAGAAAAATTAACATTAATCTACCTAATACATTAAAATAGTTCTTTTCAAAAAGTCCTGTAAATTACTTTTGCTTAAAAATCTTAGTGATAATGTAAAAATTTAGAATGCAACAGAAAAAAAAATTGTACGCCAAAAAACGGATACCAATTTGATCACTTTCAGGTGCGTAGCAGCTTTATTCATAAAACACCACAGCTGGAGACTCCAACGACAGCATATTTTAACCCAGTTTCCTAGAGTTTCAAAATACGTTTTAAGAACATGAAACCCAAACTCTGCCAAACCCGGGTTTCAGGAAACCGGGTATCGTAGCGAGTTTTATAATTTTCTTAAGTTTTGCACTCAGGAAATATAGAGTACACTGAAAGGTTATCGTGTATAAATTACAATTTACATGTAGAATGTGCCGGGTTTCCCACAAAGAATAAGACTTCAGAGACGATTGTACAGAATTTATACTATGGGTTTTCTCTGCAACTGTAAACTTGTTTCTTTTGTTGCCTAATCATTAAATAAGCCAAAAAAGATTAAATTCAAAGCAGAAGACTTGATTTAACCTAGGTATCGTCGAATTTAGAAAGTTTCAGGTCGTCTTTACAGTCTCATCTTACGTGGGTAACCATGTAGATACTAAGATAAAATTAATTTATGAAAAGTTGACGATTTTGATATTAACAAGTGCAAAACAGGAAAAATATCTATCTTAAAAAAATTTTGTTCCTAAATCTGGGTGTTTTTGTTCCGAAATAAATCTATTCCCCCCCTCCTCACTTAAATCCTGTATCCGCCCCTGTATATGATGTAGATAGTAGAATGCAAATGTATGTATGGTAGGCTGCGTGGTCGGTTAAGAAAAGGAAGCAAAAAATTTATAAAATCCTAGCCAAGTATATTATCAAGTAGATACTTTGCAAAAACGGTTAATGGTATACAAATATAGATAGATATACTTAAAAAAATTTTACATTAATCATGAATTGAATATAATTTTGGTAAATAATAAAAAATAGAAAAAAAGGATTAAATATTATGAATTCCTAGCCTTAAAACCTTTTAAACCTTTTAACATTAATGTATGTAATTTATAACTTTTTTCAATGCTAAAATATACTTAATCAAACTCAAATATTCAGCAGATTCCTTTACCTCGAATCATGTGAGATCTTACAACAAATATTGGCCCAATTTGTTTAACAATTTTGACGTTTCTTTGGTTAAACCAAACCACCAGACTAGCCAAATATGTATTAAATGCGCAACTTTTTAGTTTCAATAAATGAAATCCTGACAACAGAAAAAAAGCCTTCAGTAGAGACGGTCACGTTCGACTTTTTTCATTTCGTGCGTTCATTTCGTTCTTTTTTTCAATTATTTGATATCGCTCCTTCTCAGAGTCATAGTTTATTTTCCATGTATATCGTTCGTTTTCTCACTGAACGTTCATTCCGCGAAACCTTTCAATCAGTAAAATCGTTCGCTCAGTAAAAAAAATCGTTTTTCATAAATTGGTAAAAAACTTTCGTTTTTTAAAAGTTTGTTCCAAAAACTGTTCGTTCCTTAAAAAACAATATTTTTTCAAATCTTTTTCAAAGTTCGTTGATTCAGTAAAAACATGATCGTATTTTCCAGTTCGATCGAAAGAGTTTTTTTTATTTCTCTGAACGATCCATTCCTTTCGTCCATCGTTTGTTTTTTCTAAACGACAACCATTTCACGAAAAATTTCTTTTGTTCTAAAAAACAATGCCCATCTCTAGCCTTCAGCCTACTTGCATCTTGTTCTGGAAACCGGGATTTTGCTCCTGATTAGGGTTGATTTAGTTGCAATATATGCTGCACTACCGAGATGCATCTTGGCTGAGAAAGGACAGAGTATATATATGTAGAGATTAGAAGATAGTAGGGAAAGAAGTTTGGCTGACAAACAGTGAAGGCAGGGTCTAACATGATTAATGATGGAATACTAATACTACAACAGGAGGAATACTACACTAGTGTAGAGGAATAGAACTCCAGTATAGGAATAGTAAACATGATACACACGGCAAGCGGGATTATTTTGTAAACATTATTTTGTAGTATCACAATTGAAACTACTAGTCTCGGGATTTCCAAATTGTGGTCTACCATTTTTTCACCTTCAAAATTGACAGAAATATTAGGAAATTTGTCCAGATTCCAGTTATTAAAAATCAACAAAAGTGCTCAAATATTTAATACATTTTTAGTATAAAAATCTCCATTAATCTTGAATACAAAATGACGGTAGACCACAATTCGGAAACCTCATTGGAGGCTCAATATTTTGTTGATGCACTTTATTTGTTAATTATCGGAAATCAAAGACGATATTCAAGTCGTCCCTCAATTCCCATGTTTATTGGGACACCCTGTATTACGTTAAATCGGAAGATTTGTAATATTTGCCGTGTATATTAAATAGATAAAAATTATGTTTATTGCGAATATATGCATTCTATTTTAACCCTTAAATTGAAAGAAAAGCTCTCAAACTCCAGAATAATATCATTTTCCGCAACATTAAGAATTACAGCTCTAGTCTGTACAGCTCTAGTCTCCAGAATATATGTATGTGCAGCACAAAACCAAGCTAAGAACATTCTCGTGGCTCTCCCTAGTTCCCCAATCAAAGTTTGAGGCAAATCGGTTCAGGGCTTTCTGAGTTATGATCGGGAGAACATTGTAAAAACGTACAGTCGCCCACAAAGTCTCAATCTTACTGAATATCCCTGAATCAAACAACATTTTATCTTCTGTAATTATTTTCATATATTTTTAACAATTATGTGGTTATTTCCTAGCAGTGTAGTCTGTATATAAAGTGTTTTATATCAACCTTGATAACTTTTTTTTTTGTGACGTATTCGGAGAGTTCTATCATGCAACCCTCTACTGCACCAATCTTTAATATTAATAAGGCCAAAAAACACTGTCAACAAACAAAAGGTTTGTAAAGAATTAAAAAATTAAATGTTATAGTTAAATTACATTGTGTCCCAGTAAACATGAGAATAAAGAGACGACATCAACAGCGTCTTTGTATCTAAATTATTAGTAAACTAGCTTGGGAACCCAGTGCTGCCAATTGGCCAAGGTTACTGAAAGTTACTCCTGCCGTTTACCCGCACTTGAAAGATTTTACCGGGAAACTAAATTTACGCTATTAAAGTCGACCCAGTCAACTTCGAATCTCAAAACCAAGCTAAGAACATTCCCGTAGTTCTCCCAAGTTCTCCTAGCAAAATCTGAGACAAATCAGTCAATGGTATTCCCAAGTTATGATTGGACAAACAAACAGACAGACAGATAGACAGACAGACAGACAAACAGAGATTACAACTTTATACATATAAATGTCAAAGAGTGGTTTAAAAGGATAGTTTGAGTTTTCGAAAATGGAGGTCGAAAATTAAAAAAATTACCTACGATTTAAGATACTGCTAAACTTTTATTTTATCAAATATTTGGTAAAATTTTTAAAGTACAGAACCTATTTTGACAATTCCAAGACCAAGAGTTTCGTTAGCAACTTTAAAACTATTGTAATTTAGAATAATACTGCGTGGCATAGGAGATGTATCCGTCATCAATTGTTTTAGATGTTTTTGGGACACCCTGTACAAGGGCGGTGTTCTATTAAAATGATTTTTAAACAACCTAAAAATAAAGGATTTTTTTGCGGAAAGTGCTAAATTTTCAACTGAAGTAAATGAATAAAATCTTTGTTTGGTAAATATGAATTTTTCAAATATGATATTTGTCAAATAAGCTAAACAATATTAATATTTGTGCGCAATAGCAGGTTTTCTATTTTTAGGGTGATATATTTTTAACGAATTATTGGTTTTAATCTTCATACTGCAGCCAATTAATATGAAATGTTAAGTTTTTACATTTTTAGGTTTGAAAATAAAATATAAAGAAATAGTTTTTAACAATTCATTTCTTAAAGATATTGTTAACAAAAGGTTAATACAAAATTGTATAAAATAAATCTAACAGAACAGTATTCCTTTTACAACTATTTCACAATCATATCCTTCTGCCCCTTTCTTACACGAAAACTTACTATAATTTATATATAACAGCTATCTCTGCAGTAATAATTTATATAAGAGAATACGCTGCGCAACAATCATAAGGCTTATACCACAACTATCAAATTTTATATTTACAATTTCTACTTTTCAAAAAATGTTTTTAAAAATCAAAAATCGAGTCGAAAACTTTAAAGTTTGCACCCTCAACATGTATTTCAGGTTTATAAAAATGTTTGAAATTCCTATTCAAGATCTGTTGTAAACCTGCTTTTTATTTAGTTTTTTTAACTGAAAATGTAAAAATTCCGGGGCTTGGAGGTGATTCAGCTCCGGAGGTCATTTCGCGGGGCTCATGGCGGCTCTGCATCCCATCCCTTGTGGGGTGGGGGAGGGCTCTTGCTGTTCTTAAAAAATTATAAAACTGGTAAAATTTCCCCCAAAAAATGATAAAAAGTATGTAAATATGGATCTGTTGCTACCCTTTCTTTATTTTATTTTCAAACCTAAAAATGTAAAAACTTTACATTTTTATTACTTGCGTGCAGTATGGAGATTAAAACCAATAATCCGTTAAAGATAACAGACCAAAATATATCACCCTAAAAATAGAAAACCTGCTATTGCGCACAAATATTGATATTGTTTAGCTTATTTGACAAATATCATAATTCACAAATTCATGTTTACTAAATTCATGAATAAATGAATAAAATTAAGATTTTATTCATTTACTTCAGTTGAAAGTTTTGTATTTTTCCGCATAAAATAAAATTAATTTTTAAGGTTGAGATTAACGTGATTTAAAAAAAAACATTTTCATAGAATTCCACTCTTGTACACTGTATATCGAACATAATTGTCGACGTTTAAATCTCCTACGAGAGTGCATCAGGGCAAGGCTAGATAGGGGCAGTAAGTTGAGTAATCCCTGCTATTAAGGACCTGAATAGTTCAGGGGTAATTACCTCCAAGATTCTAGGGGGGGTAAATTACCCCCAGGATTCTAGGGGGGGGGGGGAAAAAAACCCCAAAAACCCCCCTATTTCCGCCACTGGTCTAATACAAAAATAAAATATTTATATAATTTCTATTTGAAGTCGAATAATTATAGTTATTGAGGGATATTTGAGTGATAGCTGGAGGGAGTAAACTTCTTAATTTACTTCCATTAATTATAAAACTGTCATTTTTTAAATAATTTGACCAATACTTCAAATTAAATTATACAAAAATTTATATCTATTCAATTAGACATAATGTAAATATGGTTTGTTCGACTTTGTGCCTTCATAATACATAATTATAATAAGCATTTTAAAAATACAAAGCCGAACAAATTATCCCTCATCAAATTTATTGCTTTTCAATTTAAATGAAACATAAAAAAATTCAAAAAATAGTAAAATAAGACAAATTCTGGTTTGGACAAACCATTTATTCAAAACTTAAACAAAATATCAAAATTTTTCTGCGAACAAAATTATTTGATAAAAAAAGGGCGTTTAGGAATAATCTGAGGGGGATAAATTGGTGATATGCGCTCCCCTTCTCCCCTTGCAGGTATATTTGGAAAATTCCTTTAAAATATTTACTCTAAATATTCTCCAGACGATAAATTACATTGATTGACGATAAAACTAGGTCTGAACACTTTTTCTTCCAGTTTTCCTTGAAAACAAACATTATTTATTGTTTAATACCAGGCTTCCTCCAGCTTTTCAGATCCTTTCCTCCACACATTCACAACAAGTTAACTGTAATAAAGCTCTTCATTTACATATACACACATATATATAGATATATTTAAATATATTTCAAATATATATACATATACACACATATATATATTATATATATATAACAGTGACATAGAAACATTATTTTTAAAATTCGGTGATGGTGATGGACCAAACCTCTGTAGGGTAAAAAAGTAGAGATGTTAGTTCCACATTTATTGAAAATATATTTCGGTCTGGGTTGACCCTCGTCAGTTCTAACGATATAATAACAATTAAATCGGTAAACAAAACAAAAAATTTTTTTTGTTAAAAATCACAAGAAAATAAAGAAACAAAAAAGATTATTCAAAATACAAATTTGGGCTGTCAAATGGACATAAGGGAAACGAACTCAGATTATGAGATGGAAAAAAGATAATTACATCTATATCATAATAACATCTATATAATAAATCAAGGGTGTTCAATAAGCGTATTCTCTTCTATAAATTATTACTACAGAGATTAAATGAATGGCTTGTCCGATTGACATGGCTACCCATGTGTTGTATTTTTGCTTTTTTTGCAAACCTTTCAAACCTCTATCAGAAAGATATCATCGTTTTTCTAACCAAAAAATGTGCTGCATTTGGTTTATTTCTTTCATCATCTGAGTCAATTTTGTAGAGAAACCACAATTTGCCAATAATCAATTTTAAGATGGACAAATAAAAAAAGTTTATCCTTGTTAGACAAAGGTCACCGCTTGAAATCGGACATGCCAATCTCCTTGAGAGTCTCTTGACTTATATTACGTCTACAGTCCCTTTAAAGAAGGGAGGGTTGCAATAAATGAAGATAGTTAAAGAATAAGAGGAAGAGAGAGA
>NW_019396229.1:330683-369992 GCF_000591075.1 Eurytemora carolleeae
TTTACAATTTTGTATAAATATACGAGATATATATATATATATATATATAAATGTATTGCTATAGCTGGTCAAACCGCAGCTGGACCAAATTGGCTGATTTTAAATATTTTAAATTTCCACGGGCAACGTACTTAAGCTAGTATAAAATATTCTTAGAGTAGCACGTTAAACTAAAGTGAATTGTACGAAAGTTTGAAATCTTATCTGTGTTTAATCATATATGAGTTATAACTCATTGAAGAGCTAGAGAAGAGTTAAAATATTTAAAATTTCTAATATGTAACAAAAATAAATTAGTTCTTTTTAAGGACAATCAGTTGCACACCAGCTCTAGCAAGGAGAGGATGATGAAATTTGCCAACTCCCAACAATGGTAGGATGGACAATCTAAGTCTAAATCTGCTTGGTTGGATCGGAGCCAGGGAACAAGAATAAAGGGAAAAGAAATGGCGCTGGTCTGACATGAGAAAGCAGTCGCACTGCTTTGCAGACGGGTTAGAGTAAAGGATAAGGAAAGGATTAAAGTAAAGAATAATGTGAAGTTTAGAGTAAAGAATAAGGAAAGGTTTTAAACAAATAGAGAAAGGTTTAGAGTAATATAGAGAAAAGTTTGATCTGAAAAATAAAGATGGTTTGTACTAAAATCTCTCTTGAGACTACTAAAAGATTATCTATCACCACGGAAACAGAATTTTATGTCTATTATGGAGAAAACTTTAGATAGAAACAACAGTGTACATTGTACATTGTAGTACATAGTGTACATATTTATATTGTATAAATTCTATTACACTTTATGTACATATTTAGATTGTAAATATTGTACTTTTGTATGTTTTATTATTTCACTATGTCAATGTATATATTTTATAAATTGTTCAAAACAGTGAATTTAAGTTTTTTCGTCTACTAAAAGTCGTTCCATTGTAGACATAGTAACTACTACTACTAGAAACACATTTTAGTACACGAAAACAATCTCTAGTATTTGAAAAAGTTTAAACTATTTTTTTCAAAGACACCCAGTATATTATGTTATATAAAGTTACATCAAGTGTACAATTACATTGTACAGTGTACACATGCATTGTGTACAACCAAATATTATCCTTAAACATGAAATAAAATGCTAAATAAAGTTTAATGTGAAATGAAAAACAGAAAGACTTTAAGTAATTTGTACACTATTTTACCAAGCATAGGATCTGCACAATTTCATTGAAAAATGTTCATTAGTACGGGGTTGCCAATGAATACTTAAGTGTATCGGGTATTATCGAGGCAAGAAGAGTGTACCAATGATTGAAGTCTGGAAATCAAAATTAACGAGTCATCATTAATGATTAGAAAAAATAATGTCACTGGTAAAGGGGCAACAAGTTAAATTTAAATAAATAAAAGTGCAGGGGTGTTAAATGCATTTAGTATTTATATTATTTGGTTTCCTCATTTTCGTACAATGCTTCTCAACTTTTATCTTAATACTTTCTCTACCTCAACTTTGTATTTTTTATTCTTTTACTATCTTTTATTTATTTATTTTTTTCTACCGGGGGGAGGGGGGGCTGGGAGCCGGGTCTGTTTTTTCGTTTACTTTTTTTTATTTCTATCTTTCTTTCATCAATTTTCTACCGGGCTTGTTTTATAGATAGAAGGGGAAAGGAAATTGGAAAATTAGAGTGACGGGGAAAGGAAGAGGTAGGAGGAGGATAGGTAGGGGGTAGGAGTATAGGGCGGGGGAAGGAGTGGAGATGGAAGAAGGAGGGGGTAGTATAAGACTGGGTTTAACTGAATTATGACCTGTATTCGGTTTTTAAAGTATTAATGAAAAATAGAACCGCGTAGTGATTTGTTTTTATCATGAACCCGTTTGAAAATATAAATAAAGACTACGTATAAACTTTAAGAACTGTCAGTGAGAGGGTTCAACACTATTCGTGTTATTGGTACACTCTTCTTGTCTCGTTTATTACCAGATTAATTGAAACGCGCGTACTACAGGTTCGACAAGTTCGCTTGTGCCCTGGGTTAAGCTGAGACGGCAATTTAAAAGAGTATAATTGAACGAAACTCTTGAGTTTCCTTTTTGGAGAAAATTCATTTGTGCAGATTTACATCCAGAAATAGAAAATAAAGAGAGAATATAAAGATAACCCTAAATAATAATTCTTAAAAATATAGCGATATCTACAAAATTACCCGACCCCGTTCATGAAACCCGGTTCCATAACGATACCCTGTCTTAAATTTTGGGCTCTGAAGAGAAGCGGTTAAAATAAGTATACGCGATTCAACTGTTGTACCATGATCAATACAGTTTGTATCAGGAAATTCATTCAGTGTGAAAGAAAGGAATTCAGACGGAATGCTGGATATTTGCATGTCAGTGTGAAAGAAAGAAGTTCAGACGGAATGCTGGATATATGCATGTCAGTGTGAAAGAAAGGAGTTCAGACGGATACTGGATATATGAATGTCAGTGTGAAAGAATGGAGTTCAGACGGAATGCTGGATATATGAATGTCAGTGTGAAAGAAAGGAATTTAGACGGAATGCTGGATATATGCATGTCAGTGTGAAAGAAAGAAGTTCAGACGGAATGCTGGATATTTGCATGTCAGTGTGAAAGAAAGGAGTTCAGACAGAATGCTGGATATATGAATGTCAGTATGAAAGAAAGGAGTTCAGACGGAATGCTGGATATATGCATGTCAGTGTGAAAGAAAGAAGTTCAGACGGAATGCTGGATATATGAATGTCAGTGTGAAAGAAAGGAGTTCAGACGGAATGCTGGATATATGCATGTCAGTGTGAAAGAATGGAGTTCAGACGGAATGCTGGATATATGCATGTCAGTGTGAAAGAGAGGAATTCAGACGGAATGCTGGATATATGCATGTCAGTGTGAAAGAAAGGAGTTCAGACGGATACTGGATAAATGAATGTCAGTGTGAAAGAATGGAGTTCAGACGGAATGCTGGATATATGCATGTTAGTGTGAAAGAAAGGAGTTCAGACGGAATACTTGATATATGCATGTCAGTATGAAAGTATGAAAGTATGAAAGTATGAAAGTATGAAAGTATGAAAGTATGAAAAAAAATGTGCTCATTACAGTATTTACCATCAAGCTCTCTTCTTAAGATGTGGAATAACCTGCCTCTTGACTTAAAAAGAAGCAACTCTCTAAGTATATCTAAAAATAGACTACTAAATTCTCTTTTTTTGAAAATTACATTACAATGTGTTATTAACCGAATTGCTATTCATGTAAAACTAATTAGATATGTTTTAATATGCTTTGATATTTGTTGTGTACATGTCAGAAAATTACTTTAAACTCTAGTTATTCAAATTAATGTATAAACGATTTTGCATTAGATAAAATCGCACCCTGATCTCTAATATTTCTCTTTAAATCTATTTAATTAAAATGTGTTGTTATCATTATTGAAAGTAGGTGGAAAAAATAATCAAAACAGCCAAGAGCTATTTTCCATCTAATTGCTATATACATGTACTGTTAACATAGGCATCAATTTGTAATTGTAAACTCGTTCTGTACACAGATACATGTATTTTAGCAATAAACTTTATCTTATCTTATCTAAGCCTCGGAAATACGAAATGTGGCCTACAATATTCTATTAATCAACATTGACTTTCTTTTAAATTTGGCATATTGGCATAGTTTTTTAACAAATAACCCATGTATAGTCTGCGATTAATTTTAAATTTTGAATTCAGTATTTTACCGAACTTTAAAGCTATAATTTAAAACTCGCAATTTCTTTAGTTTGGGCTCAGATTCCAATATTTTAGATTCAAACGTTCAAGTATTAAGTATCTTGGTTAAATTAAAATAAAAAAGACCAATTATGTGAAGCTCAAAAATTGTATAAACTACGCCTCATGTATAAATTATCTTAAATCAAAAACAATTTCCCATGTTTTTTTGGTACACTCTTTAGAACAAACTTAGGCTAGCATTTTTATGAAAGAAAAACGTTTTGAATTCTAATAAATTAGCTTTTCTCACAAATGAATGTAAAATGCTGCAGAAATGTAGTTGCAAGGTCGCATACTTGTAATTCATTCCCCGTAAAAAAAATACTTCCTAAATTGAGATATATTAAGATTGCAAAATATGCGGTTTACCTTTTTGGAAAAGTTTTTACAATTCAATATTAGTAGGTATATAGATATTTGGGTATACATATTTCAGACCAGGTAATATCGATAAATTTAAATCCGTTCGTCTATAATTGGCAGAACTGCCAATTCTAATAATCTATCATCTCTCTAACACACATATTTTCAAACATAATGTTATGCCAGCCTTTAAAAAAGAACTTAAATGCAGGTGATTCGTTTACAACGTGTAAACTATTTAAGAGGGAAAACTGCAATTTGTGAAAATGGTTTTTTACAATTTTGTATAAATATACGAGGATACCTTTTTCATCCTTGACCAAATGAAGATTAAAAGGGTTCCGATGTGAATCAGACATGCTGATCTATAAATGAAAGGCCCATTAATTTCTTGTCCAGACACTTCAAGTAAACTTTTATTCCTTTAAATTATAAACAGAAACATGAAATTCAATGCGATTAGATCAAATCTCTTCACAAGAAGACACAATGCAACCCTAAGCTTGCAAATGTAATTAAACCATAAATTAAAGGGATATCGCTAAGCCTGTGTTAATGTTACAGTAAAGTTTTGCTATTTTTTTTTCTCTTCTGGATTTGCAAATGTTGGTTGAATTGAAAAGTATGATAAAACAAAACATCTACACAAATTAAAACATGCAATTAAAAAACTTTTTGATTTGGTTTGTAAGAGAAAGTTCACCACTTCTCACTTTTTAGCATTATTTTTAAGCAATTCGATCTACGATTGTTAAGCTTTCCCATAGAGGAATAGACAATTTTTTAATAATTATCGTCCTAGATTAAAATTCAATAACTTTTTTAAAAAATAATTAAATGAAAGGGTTTTGATGTAATAAAAAAAACAAATTATAAAAAAATTATACAAGAAAAATATAAAGATTTATCTAAATTATAATTGAATTTCGTTATATTTAAATATCTTCAGAGAGGAAAAGAATATAGATTGCAGTTTTAAAAAATTCTAAATAACACATTTCTAAATAATATAAAATAATTTTATATTTATGAAAACTATATATTTTATTTCTATTTTTACATTCTGAAATGATTAGGGGATCTTTTTTCTAAATCCATCGTACATAATAATTTCAGTTTCCACCTCACTTAAAGGGACTGTAAGCGTAATTTCATATGACCTTCCATGCAATGTCCGAGTCACAAAGTGAACATTGAAACCTTGATCTGATCAACTAACTAAAGAAACTGAATCTGTATTTTCTTCTTGAAACATTTCTCTAAACTTCATCAGTTCACAACAAGGTTCCGTGTATTCTCCGATACAAGGTTCATTGAGACCAGTTCCCAATCTGAAATTCCAGGAATTCTCGAACTCTTCTAAACATGTCCAACCTCGAGAGCCTAAAGTCTAGCGGATTAGGTTTACAGATAGGCTAGAGTCCGGCGGGTTTGATGAATTTTCTTTAAATTTCAATGTCAGTTTCTATCTATCCCAAGTACAGAAAAGAGGGCTGGAGACAAGGAACCTAAAAAATAATTTCATAATCTAAGATGATCCAGAATACGTAAAGTAGTTAATTTTAAATCTTAAAAAATACACATTTACATTTAGGGAGTTGATGATAGTTTAAACTCATTAATTAAAAGTTAAGCAAAAGTTTTGAAGCATTAAATTATGGAAAAGTTGTAAAATTTAGTTTTTGACGTGCTAAGAGATTAAGTTTAAAAGTTTAAGCTAATATTTAAATATCAGATTATGAGCTAAAATCATGTTTAAAATGATAATTCACAAACTTCGATAAACATTTTTATGGAAATCCACAGAAAACTAGCAAAATAATAATTTTGAGAAAGTACAAAATAAAAAAAAAAGTTTCGTTTAAACGATATAATAATAATAATAATAATGTTCAATTTCTCTGTGGGCCCTCACATGATCAATTAGACGAATTATAGTTGATCAGGATTCAAAAAAGTTTTTCAATGTTCATGGATATAAATAGTAGTTATAGTAGTAATAATAATAACAATGATAACACTGATTATGATAATGATAACGATCAACCTTCATTCCGTAAAAATAATTACTGTGCCTCCATCAAAAATAAACCAAAATAATGTTTAAATAGATAAGTCTCGCATATAAACCATAAATTATATAAAATTAAAAGTGACACAAAGTCTGATTGTCTAGATGCATGAATCTCCCGGAAAAAAGAAAAAAATGAAATACCTGTTAGAGGTGCATTTACTACAGGTTCGGATACCACATCTATGCTCTTCTCCATCCATATTCCTAAACAATGTAGATAGTTCCAACCCAACCCAACCCAACCCAACCCAACCCAACCCAACCCAACCCAACCCAGAAAATAGAATAAATATAATAAAATATTCTTTGGGTCTTCTTTTTTCTTATAAAATATTGCAAAGGAATTTGTAATTTGTTATTGCAAATTCTAAAAAGTGCCCTATACCTTTTTTAATTACAACAATGCACACTGTTGAAAATAGACCATCGGGTTTCAAGTCAAAACACCTGAACTTTTTCTTTGAAATATATTAATATGCACTATGCAGTCATCTGAGATATAATCTAAATTTTCAGGAAATGCTATCTAGGGAATTTTGAGTAAATCCATTTTCAAGTGCATTTTCAGGTCTAAAAACAAATGTATTTTTAGTTTCAAGACTTGATTAAGCTGATTCTGTTTTTTTTTTAAGACGGAGTCCCCAAATTTTGTGAGTTTTTCTTAACAGTCTTACGACATGTTTTAGCAACAAATCAAAGCCATGAGTGAACTACGTATGACTGTTTAAGTACTGTCTAAAAAATGGTTTTTGAAGTAAAATCTTAAAAATCACATCAAAAAGACTTTTTCAGGACGTATCTAGTCAGTTAGGCAGTTGTCTTAGGGCTTTGATTTTTTACTTCAATATGTCTTATGACTGTTCATGAAAAGTTACATTAACAGTCACAAATATCGCAACAAAAACCGGCAGAATCATATCAAAGTCTTTAAACGAAATTTACGTTTGATTTTAGACCTGTAAATGCACTTGATTTCTGAGATATCTTAAAAATGGATTTGCGGTAAACTCCCTAGGTGAAATTTTCTGAAAATTGAGATTAAAACTCAGAAGACTGCATATTAACATATTCTGAAGAAAAAGTTGAAGTGTTTTGACTTGAAACCTGATGGTCCATTTTCAGCAGTGTAATTGGTGATTACTAAATCGACATTTCTTTATGTTAAAGTATGAAAAAAGACAACAATCATCAAAAAGATTTCTAATTAACGTTTATATCATTAAATTTGTAAAACCTGCAAAATTTGAGAGAACAAGGAAACCACCAAACACACGAGGATATAGAACAAATACAAGGTTTCTCTTCGTTTCTATCAACCCGGTCACATCTAAAATATTACATAATATAAACATAACTTACTGAATACCAAATAAGAAATTGAAAAAGTTATAAAATACTTTTTAGAAATCAAAGTGTTGTAACCTGTCAGCAGTTTCGTATGCGTGCAGATTCTTCTTTATAAATTCAGATGGAGATCCGCCATGGGCTCCATTGCCCAGTATTTTTTTAATTTCATGTTCAGAACTGTACGTGGCATCTCTGGCTTCCCTACGCACCATGATGCCATTACCATTTTTGGAATGTAAATAGTTTAACCCCGTTACAGTAGTTTGTTTAACGTTGATCCTGGAATTATAAGATATGATTGTGGCATTTTAGGCCAACCAAAGAAAAAATAGTTTTGCATCGATGTGAATCAAAAACCAAAGATTTGGTGTATTTAACTGAAAATAAAACAAAAATGGTGACACACTACTTCCACAATTTTGTGAATCAAAAACTTGTTTGAAAAATGAAGCAAAGTACTTCAAGTGAAGTGAATGGTTTAAATTCCACTGAAAATAAAAATACAAATGGTAAATTCAAGTTTCCTGCATAGAGAAGGTATAAGTGCGGAAATATGACTGGATCTAGGAACTATCAATTTTACTGGGTTATCCTGAACAAATAAAAAGGGATAAGTTTAAGCAAGATTTAAATAAAGTTTAAACTGATATAAATTAGACACTAACCTGAACTGTAGTTCCCCTGTGCTCCTCAGCAACCCTAACTGTTCCTGAATTCTTCTGTCGTAGTTTATTCACAGCTTCAGCTGGGATCATATCACCAGTAAATAAGGAAACAAAGCAGAAAACCTATAACACAATTCTTAGTACAGGAATGTAACTTTAGACTGAAACAATCCAGGTTCGGTAAATACCGAGAATACCTATACCAAATCCTGTTCTCTAGATATTGTTTTTACACTGATACTAACTTTACCTGTTCTGGGAACTTAAACGGAGGGAGCTCAAGCCTACAACCTAGATTGAAGGTTTGACAGCGATTATTATTATTATTATTATTATTAAATGGTTATCCTTCATCCCGATTGGTTAATTAATCTGGAAATTAATAACAAGAGATTAACTAGCATTACTTAATCTGGAGATTAAGAAAAAGAGGAGATCAAGCATTGATCTCGATATCCACCATTCTAAAGTTTTCAGCTTTAGTATAAATCATCTCCAAGATTTTGTTCTCCAGGTACTGTATATACACGGATATTAACTATACCTAGTATCCATCCTCTCCTTAGATCCTGTTCTCCAGGTACCATGTATATACACGGATATTAACTATACCTGGTATCCATCCTCTCCTTAGATCCTGTTCTCCAGGTAGTGTACTGTATATACACTGATACTATACCTGGTATCCATCCTCTCCTAGATCCTGTTTTCCAGGTAGTGTATATACACTGATACTATACCTGGTATCCCTCCTCTCCTAGATCCTGTTCTCCAGGTAGTGTATATATACTGACACTATACCTGGTATCCATCCTCTCCTAGTTCCTGTTCTCCAGGTACTGTATATACACTGATACTATACCTGGTATCCATACTCTCCTAGATCCTGTTCTCCAGGTACTGTATATACACTGATACTATACCTGGTATCCATACTCTCCTAGATCCTGTTCTCCAGGTACTGTATATACACTGATACTATACCTGGTATCCATACTCTCCTAGATCCTGTTCTCCAGGTACTGTATATACACTGATACTAACTTTATTCTTCAAATCCACAACCTGAAAGCAAACCCAAAAATAACTACTGAAAAAGAAAAAAAACATGGATATAAAAAGATAATAAAAAAATAAGTAGTAAAATGATTTTTAATAATTTTGTACCTGCTGGACCCCAACTCCATCTGGTGTTAGAAACTTGATAGTCACAGTGTCAGCTGTACTGTTCCCGGATATATATTGATGGAACACTGACGCCTAGATATATACTATTCTAAACTGTTCCCAGATATATATTGATGGAACACAGACGCCTAGATATATAATATTCTAATATACTGTTCACAGATATATATTGATGGAACACAAGACAACTAGATATATAATATTCTAATATACAGTTCCCAGATATATATTGATGGAACACAGACGCCTAGATATATAATATTCGAATATACAGTTCCCAGATATATATCGATGGAACACAAGACAACTAGATATATAGTATTCTAATATACAGTTCCCAGATATATATCGATGGAACACAAGACAACTAGATATATAATATTCTAATATACTGTTCATAGATATATATTGATGGAACACAGACGCCTAGATATATAATATTCTAATATACAGTTCCCAGATATATATTAATGGAACACAGACAACTAGATATATAATATTCTAATATACTGTTCATAGATATATATTGATGGAACACAGACGCCTAGATATATAATATTCTAATATACAGTTCCCAGATATATATTAATGGACACAGACAACTAGATATATAATATTCTAATATACAGTTCCCAGATATATATTGATGGAACACAGACGCCTAGATATATAATATTCTAATATACTGTTCACAGATATATATTGATGGAACACAGACGCCTAGATATACAATATTCTAATATACTGTTCACAGATATATATTGATGGAACACAGACGCCTAGATATATAATATTCTAATATACTGTTCACAGATATATATATTAGTTCAATACTTTTCTCTGCACAGTTCACATAGACCTTAGCATAGCTAAGAATGTTTAATATAGGATTAACAGTAAAACCTTGTGAAATTTAACGACCGAAGAGAAAAATGTCAACAAAGAACTGGCTTACTATAGGAGCCAAGATATTTCTGAACAGGTCTAGATTTTAAACTAAAAATTGAAATTTATATCTGTGAGGAAGAGATTTATTAAACCAATATATTTTTGTGAACCTTTTCATCTATGAACTTAAAATTCTCTTTCGTTTCTCAAGCCTTACCTTTTCAGTTCCTTTACTGATGTTTATGAGAAGCTCACCATTGATTGTCAGGAGCCCTAGAAAATAAAGTATTTTTTTTTGACAAATTTCCATTAATTGACGTCAAAACTTTTCATTTTGAGTCTTTTATGGAAAAACTTGATCATCAAATAAAAAAAAAATGCACCCCGCGACCGACGGGTTTCCCGACGCTCTATCACCCTCGTACGTGAAGCGATCCAGCTGCCAAGCACATTTAAAAGGACTTACCTAATGTATAAGGAGGAAAGAAATCTTGTTCCGAAAATTAAAGACAATTTTACCAAGCTTATGTGAATTACGGTTTATTAATAGCTTTAAGGGAGGGACTAGCTAGAGTGGCCAGACATGGTAGTTGAGCTGAGAATGTAGTGTTGTAGAGAATTTTTTCATGATTCATTTGAGACCTATGAGACATTTTAAAGATTGTTCAGCAAGAGGGCAAATTCAATCTTTAAAATCCTCCTGGATTGTACATTCTGAAAGGATGATTTTGAGAACCGGCTTTTAGAAAATTATTCCATAACGAAGATAAAAAATGTTACAAAAACTCTACAATGTCTAAAACTAAAGAATGAACGAGTTATGAAATTAGTTTAAGTTAAACCTAAAAAATAGCACTCTAGATGAACAGGTTTCAAGTGAATCCTGAAAATGTCTCCAATACTGCACTTTCAGTTCAAATACCATGTCTAGCCAGTCTGCACCTTAATAGGGACTAAACATTTTCTCCATATTGTTTCTGAAGAAGAGATAGATAATAGAGAAACCAAAATTGAAAATAATCAGCTGTCAAAGTAAATTGAAAATAATCTGCTGTCAAAGTAAAGTGAAAATAATCAGCTGTCAAAGTAAAGATGATAAAATAAAGCTATTTAGAATTGGACATAGTTAATGTTAATGGCGAATCACTCACAATCACGTGTACAATCCCTTTAAAGACAGTTTTCGTAAAACAATTCGAAAATTTGGTGTTAAAGGGAGTGACCGGCTATGTAAGGTAGTTAAACTGGGGACGCAGTGTTGTGGAAAACTTCTTTAGGATTCATTTGAGACATATTTCACTTTTTAAAAGTCTGTAAATCCTGAGTTTGTGCACAAAATCGACGTTCAAAACTCCTGATTTGGGGGTGGATACGCTTTCAAAATTAGTTTTTTTAAATTATTAATTAACGACGACATAAAATGTAAAAATATTCTACAATAAACTACAGACGTCATGTTTAGGAACATTTTGAGAAAATAAAAATTAATCTTATCATCGAAAATAAGTAATCTTGTTCAATTATTAGTTTCTATTATCTCATTATTCTAGTTTCTCGTTATTCACAAAGATGTTCGCAGATTTTTTATAATTATTATTGAAAAGACGACATTTATTAAAGAATTTGAAGAAATCTGCGAATAAATTCAAAGAAAATTAGAAATTCAATATAATAATGAAAACAAAATAATCGATTTTAGCATGGATTTATTGACAAATTTCTTTTGTGAAATATGTTCCTAGCCATCTAATTAGATTACTGTATAATTTTCACTCTATTTTTCGTTGTCGTTATTTAATAATTTAAAAAAAACTAATTCTAAAGCGTATCCACCCCCAAATCAGGAGTTTTGAACGTCGAATTTGCGCCCAAACTCAGGATTTACAGATCTTTAAAAAGTGAAATATGTCTCAAATGAATCCTAAAGAAGTTTTCGACAACACTCATTAGACTTTTTATAGTTTTAACTTGATTTCAAAAGTCGTCTTCACATTTCAGAGTTATCTGGTTAACACTGTAGAAAACTATATTATTACCTAGGTAGAGGAAGAAAACACCCCGAATTCTCATTTTTTTCTGTAATAAAAGTGGAAGTGGCAATTTTATCACAATTTGTTGATTAGTTAGATTTTACAATACTTCTGATTAAAAATTTTGACAATAATTTTCAGATGAACAACGTTCAACTGTGGACTGACTTTTCAAAGCTCCCATAATAGACCGTTTATAATATGATTATAATATATACTTTTACAGATAAAAACAAAACAAAAACTAAAATATAAATGACTCAATATAATTTTAAATCTAACAAATGACTATATAACTTTACATTTCACGACTAGGAATGAAAAAAGAAAAATATTTAAGGTTCAATAAAATGTTACTTTTAAATTGTAAATATTTTGCGCTTTTTGTTCAATTTAAGCTCGTTGTTTATTCAAGTAAAATAGAAAAATTATGACACTTTTTCAAAGCATTTTTGTAAGCATAAGTATAAGCATAAGCGTGACGGAAATTAATTTAATTGCGCACGTGACGGAAATTGATTTATTAGCGCATGCGCAATGCGTATGCATAGTAAAATTGCGAAAACAAGTGGAATAGTTGAGTATTGTGGTCTTCGCTTTAGTCGTAGGCTTGTAGGTGTAAATAGACTGAGTATTAGATAGTTCTCTCTAAATTTCTCCTTCAGTAGATGAGACACTGGTTGCATCTTCTTCCTCCTTCATCGAGGAAATAGATTCGATAAACTCAGCTCTCTTTTCAGGGCTCATGCGTTGCACAAGATGAACTCCTAAGGCAGAAAACAAAAAATTATTTTATTTTCTCATAAATAGCAAAAATAAATCTGACAA
Organism: Eurytemora carolleeae; assembly: GCF_000591075.1. NCBI lineage: Eukaryota > Metazoa > Arthropoda > Copepoda > Calanoida > Temoridae > Eurytemora > Eurytemora carolleeae. Next base: position 343,856 of record NW_019396229.1, read on the forward strand.
AACATCTCAGAATTTTTACCTAGTTCTTGAGCAAGGTCTGGTGTAAGATTTTTCAAGCTTGCAATGAGTGTATCTCTTTTTAGAATCTTAATGTTATCCTGGAAATTATACAAATAAATTAAAATCAGAGTTTTATGGATATTTGTTACATTACATCTAATTTCGAAGGCTAAAGTAAGTCTTCTTGATTTTAAACGGATATATTATGATAATCTTATGAGGGCCTGAGGTAAAGAATGCATCAAGATTATTTCATCGAGTTTAAGTATTCCATTATTACATTTTTACCCTCATAAGATTAATATTATATCATATTTGTGAGGTTCCATGAGTACATACCCAAGAAATTAGATTTAAAAACTTCTGGTGAAATACGAAATATTCAAATTGGAACAATTAACATTATGAAGAGTTGAAAATAAGTTTTTATATTTCTTTGATGCTCTTGTTCTGACTATCAATGTTTTTTATTTTCAAATGTTACAATGCCTTAATGTTAAAAACCCTTTTATAAGTTAAAAACTGATTCTTCAATTCATGTGGTGTGATTGTATCCTTAGTTTAGTTTGTTTACTATTTTTTAATGCATTTGCTTATTTTTAAGTGGATGCTATATCTAAAAATAGCATGTTGAATGTGCCCTGAGTTTTAGGTGTGGAGGAGGTAGAGAATAGTAGTAGTGGGGTTTCTTAATCTACTGATCAAAACAGTGAAATCAGTTACAGAAGAAATCGTTTGCTAGATATTAGATCCTGAATCATCCAAGAAGAGTAAAGCGGGTTATCTATGAACCAGTTCAAGAAATGATGTGAAATGTGTATTTATGAAACAAGATTTACTGGTTTGTTTTTATTGATACTGAGTGCTAAGACCCCACTAAAAGTTTGTGACACTGGTATTGTAATAACTAGTTTTTTAAGCTAACCTATTAATTCGGTCTAATTTGTCCAAATATTACAACTAAATTTGAAACTTTGGAAATGCTCTTGTTGTTCAGTATTAAGTTTATAAGCGAGAAAACAGTTAACTTAATTGAAAAATGCAGAGATTTGCAAATCTTACTAAACTTGGTTTGCAATGAAGAAAGACTAAAAAATTGTTAGTATAAAGTAGCGACGTGTAAGAATTAATTTCTTCAACTAAGAATACACATTCTTTCACGCTCTGACCGTGTAATAATTTCCATTCTTACACCGGCTGAGCGTTAAAGAATGAAAATTCTACACCTACAGTGTAAGAATAAGCATTCTTAAAGGCTAGAAAGCCAACAATATTGAAATTTCATCTGCACGATAGGTTTACTACTACGACTACTACTATTTTCAAAGGGGGAAATGTATACTCATAAATAAAGTATAACTTACAAAACAGTAAAATTTTCAGATGCTCCTTAAAAAAACATTTTTTAAATATTTTACCTGGGACACAGATTTCGAGTTCGGATTGATCTGACCGAGCAGCCACTCCGCTACAGTGCGGTCATCCTCCCATAAATGAGGTTGACCGGGATGGTCCTCGACAAACCAACGCTTACGCATGGCTGCTAGCTGATTCTGCTCCAGGTCAGCTTGAACCTGCTGGACCTAAACAATATTTAGCTTTAGGTCAACATGTACCTGCTGTACAATGTACATGAATACAGGAATATATCAAGGTGGGTGTTTTAACTTTTTATGAGAGAGTGGGAAAACATAGTTTTTACTTATCCAGTGCGGAAGGGGATAAGCTCCCTGTGTACGCTACTGCCTGCAGACCTCACTAACACTTTTATTGAGCGTCTACCAATAATCCCTTTATCTTTACAACCAAATGTCGTAGACCTTAGATATTTGAAAATATGAATTCTGTTAGATTACATAATCTAAGCTTGAATTATCAAAGGTTTACATCATCAATTCGCAAAAATATAGGAATTATAAAATTTTTATTTGTGGTAAAAAGTTAGTTTCTTGGTTCAATGCTCTGGACTAGCCCATAAATTCTGAAAGTTTGTACTGTACAATTACAAGTTTAAACTTTGTTATTGGATTTATTACGGAAGGAGCAGCTCAGAAAAGCGCAAACAATCCCAAAGTTTAAAACTTAAGAAAGAGCATTTGTATGAAACCCAGTATTTTAAAGCTAAGTTTATGAATGGATGATGTTTCAAAATAATGTTTTTTTTTAAATTATCATCTCATAATTTCCCGTATTTTAGCTAAAAACGTACAGAAATGTTTGTAACCCCAGGCAAAAGCTTAGGCAAACCTGTTCCGACAGTTTTGTCTCTCTAATTTTTCGAAGCATTCTCCAGTATAGAAACCTACGGGAATTTCTCCAGGGAATAATCTCCCTTACTCCTCCCTTCTCCTTCATACGCACAGGGGTATCATGAAGCTCAGCAAACTGGACAGCGATCTAAACAATGATTATTTTATATATTTTTTCTCGAATATTGATTATTGTTATTATTAAAGGGAGAAATAACTTTTGATGTTAAATTTTTTCTCTCCATTTTTAAAATCTACCTGATGATAAACTCCAGCCAACATCTCCTCCCTCCTCTTGAACCTTGTCTCAAGGTTCATCTTCTCCTCAGAGTTTGAAACTGCTTGGTTGAGCTGCTCAGCTAGCAGTTTCATCTCAGGATCCAACCGTTCCATGGTCCGACGGATCTCTCTAGATACAATAGATTAGGATATCAATTATAAAATTGCACCCAGGCTCTCAAAAAAGGAATAAATACTTTTACCGATTTATATTTAAACCTAAATCAGAAAAAAATTTTTAAAAGTCAACAAAAATTAAAAGAAATGAACATTTTTGAGACGTTGTTAACCTTGCTCGATATTTAATCTCCACAGTAGCTTCAGGTTCTAGTACTCCACCCCTAGCAGTAGGGTCGGCATACATTTCCATCATACCAGGGTTTATAGTTGGATCTAGAAATATAATTATCAATTTATATTCTTACAGGATACAGTTTTTTATTCTCCCTTTCACTGCACTGTTCTAATTTAGTATCTGTTCTTCGCAAGTTCCAGTTCCTGTCAAGTTTCTGTTCCTGTCAAGTTCCAGTTCCTGTCAAGTTACAGTTCCTGTCAAGATCCTGTTCTTATCAAGCTTTAGTTCCTGTCAAGTTCCATTTCTTGTTAAGTACCAGTTCCTGTCAAGTTCCAGTTCTTGTAAAGTACCAGTTCCTGTCAAGTTCCAGTTCATGTCAAGTTCCAGTTCCTGTCAAGTTCCAGTTCTTGTTAAGTACCAGTTCCTGTCAAGTTCCAGTTCTTGTAAAGTACCAGTTCCTGTCAAGTTCCAGTTCATGTCAAGTTCCAGTTCCTGTCAAGTTCCAGTTCCTGTCAAGTTTCTGTTCCTGTCAAGTTACAGTTCCTGTCAAGTTCCAGTTCCTGTCAAGTTACAGTTCCTGTCAAGATCCTGTTCTTATCAAGCTTTAGTTTCTGTCAAGTTCCAGTTCTTGTAAAGAACCAGTTCCTGTCAAGTTCCAGTTCATGTCAAGTTCCAGACAACTTACATATATCTCTAGTTAAAGATGTCGTATGACAAATATGTCAATAGTCAAAGAAATCATCCAATCTGTTATACCAAGATTTTTTCTCTCTTCAAATTCTCACAGAATATATATCATTTTCCGCCATGTACAATCTTTGAAATAAATGTTCCATAAATTATGAAATTATCTTGAATACCTATAACAACCCAACTACCACCCCTGAGTTCTGACCAAGGAGGAAGATAAACTAGGATAGGTTGAGTATAGTGGTGCAGAGCATCAACAATCCAGGCACCAAACTTTACTATCTAAACATTAATTATTATGAGGCAACCAAATAGCAAATATTAACGAGCCTAACATAAATTTTTAAAATGAATCAGAATTGAACATTTATGAATGCGGTTCAAATTGAGCCGTGGTCACCCAAGCTAGTTACAGTTATTGAACTTTTGATTTCGGCGAATTATAAACCAACTTGATGCCTTTAAGCATTTTTTCAAACGACCCTCCATGTAAAGATGGTAATGGCCGTTTTCAAGTTGTACTTTAGATATGCATGTTTTAGTTTCCAAATTAGACACTATCATCTTGTGAAGTCGGGCACATACCCTTTAACTACCTGATCAAACATATCCTTCATCCCTCCTGAGAATCCTCTCCAGTTTGCCAGGATTACAAGGGGTAATCCTTCACGGTTAAAATCATACACAGACTAAACAGATAAGAGCAATAATTTAGTCTTGAAATCCTCATTGCCTAGATGTTTTTGTGGCAACTCATGTGAAGATTAATTTTACGGTAGAAAAAATAAAAAATAAATTTTTAAACCTTTCAAATTCACAAATGAAAAACGAAAAATCTTCGAAATCATCGATTGTCAACTTTGTCTAATACATGGTAAATACATGGTAAATGTAAGGTAAATATATGGTAAATATATGGTAAAGACATGGTAAAGACATGGTCAATACACGGTAAATACATGGTAAACACATAGTAAATATACGGTAAATATATGGTAAAGACATGGTAAACACATGGTAAATACATGGTAAACAAATGGTAAATATAAGGTAAATATATGGTAAACACATGGTGAATACATGGTAAATACATGGTGAATACATGGTAAATACATGGTAAACAAATGGTAAATATGAGTTAAATATATGGTAAACACATGGTAAATACATGGTAAACAAATGGTGAATACATGGGAAATATTTGGTAAATACATGGTAAATACATGGTAAATACATGAGTGTTCAAGGGTTTGAAGTTAAGAAGATGAATACTTTTTTCAAAGTCAAATAATAAAACAAAATAATCTACCTGAGCAGTTTTGAATGAAGAATCCGGAAACCAGACTTGACCCGCCTGACTGACCGTCTTAGCCTCGCTGTCTGCGTTAGCAGGGTCAGCAGGAAGAGTCACTTCAACTGTTCTTTGCTCTTAATAATAAAATTAGAATAATAATGGGGAAAAATCTGATTTTTTTACTAATGTTTATAGTTTCATTTCCAAATCTGAACAAATAAGAACAAACTTGAGTTTTAAATTTTTAAATTGTAGAACAGAGATTGAACTAGGTACGACTGGTTCAACTTGTTCTGTTGGCAGAAAAAAAATCAATGATATTAAAAGTTTGTCAAAAAGCCAAGATTACTTTAAATTTTTAATATTTTCATCGATGCACTCAAGATATTTGAAGCCTACCTACAGCAATAACACCCAGGGGTATCCCTCCAAGCCTTGCTCGTCCTACAACTACAGTTGGAGCCCAAGGTTGGAGAATCTCATCCCAGGACCCGGAGTCAAATAGTCCTAATTCTCCATCCGTTCCAGTAATAAGGAACCGAGGATCAAGGTTTCCGTTCCTTAACAAGAAATTTGATTCCAGCAAAAAAAACTGTAAGCGTAATATTAACTGACCCTCCGTGCATATTTTGCTATGCCAGATTCACAACGGAACCCCTAAGATTTTTCAAAATTATAAGCAATTATATCTAATTAATATTGTAAATCGAGCATTGTCATCTTTGCATGGAGGATCACTTGAAATTACGCTTACATTCCCCTTAAAAAAGAAACTTACCGTAAAATTTTAAAATTATCCTTCATCATAATTTTAAAAATCGGGTTAAAAAAAATCGTACAATATAATTCATATTTTTCTTAATCTCATCATTCTCTTTAAAACTGGCATCCCCCAACCCTGGTATCTCCAGATACAACTGACATCCTCTTTATACTTGAATGGTGGTGGAGTAAACTGAACCTCTGTATACCTGGATGGTGGTGGAGTAAACTGAACCCTCTGTATACCTGGATGGTGGTAGAGTAAACTGAACTCTGTATACCTGACTAGTGGTAGAGTAAACTGAACCCTCTGTATACCTGGGTGGTGGTAGAGTAAACTGAACCCCTCTGTATACCTGACTAGTGGTAGAGTAAACTGAACTCTGTATACCTGAATGGTGGTAGAGTAAACTGAACTCTGTATACCTGGATGGTAGTGGAGTAAACTAAACATCTATATACCTGGATGGTGGTGGAGTAAACTGAACCCCTCTGTATACCTGACTAGTGGTAGAGTAAACTGAACTCTGTATACCTGGATGGTGGTGGAGTAAACTAAACATCTATATACCTGGATGGTGGTGGAGTAAACTGAACCCCTCTGTATACCTGACTAGTGGTAGAGTAAACTGAACTCTGTATACCTGGATGGTGGTGGAGTAAACTGAACCCCTCTGTATACCTAGATGGTAGTGGAGTAAACTAAACATCTGTATACCTGACTAGTGGTAGAGTGAACTGTACTTTGTATACCTGGATGGTGGTAGAGTAAACTAAACCTCTGTATACCTGGATGGTGGTGGAGTAAACTGACCCTCTCCATACCTGGATGGTGGTAGAGTAAACTGAACTCTGTATACCTGGACGGTGGTAGAGTAAACGGAACTCTGTATACCGGCATGGTGGTAGAGTAAACTAAACCTCTGTATACCTGAATAATGGTGGAGTAAACTGAACCTCTGTATACCTGGTTGGTGGTGGAGTAAACTGACCCTCTATACCTGGATTGTGGTGGAGTAAACTGAACCTCTCTATCCCAGGTATCTTTATACTCCAGGATAGGTAGAGGACCTCCTTTGTAGGCCGGCATATAGGAGAGCCAGTGTAGCATCCGTCCCACCCCTTCAGAATCATTCCGCTCTGTTTTATGGGATACACCATTGTTGTACATTATCTGTACACCACCTAGCTGGGTATTACAGGTGTACACTTCGCGACCCAATAGTTTGTTAAGAGCAGCAGCACCTAGGGTTATCATCATTACAATTATTCAGGTTTTACTATAATCTTAAGAAATTTGTTGTTTACATTTTTAAAAACTTATCATCCTTTTGTGTTCTATTGAAAAAATAAAATATTATTAAAAAATCCTTAATACTAATAAGTTTTAATTGATTTGATTAAGGAATACTTATTAATCTATGCAAAAAATATCAATTAGTTTTAATTGATTTAATTAACAAATATTAGATTAACCAGGGAGAACAATACTAATTAATGAAATTATTAACATTTTAACTAACCTGTGTGAATAATTCTATATAGTTTTAATTGATTTAATTAATGAATATTTGATTAACCTGTGAGTATAATACTAGAGTTTTCAATCTGAACCACTCGCTGACCAAGCCTCACCAAATAAGCTCCAATCCCTTAAATAGTTTTATTCTAAAATCTGAGATAGATATTTTTGAATGAGCGAGAAGTGGTTGGACTGTGTAAAGTTGGATCAACTACGTGTTTTGCGGCGCATGTAAGCTTTAACCACCTATTGAAATTAAACCGCAATCATAAATTTCCGACTCGAAATGGTTATATGATTGCTTAATAACTGACAATTATTTTCTTAATCATAATAATCATAAAATCTTACCCCACATCTAAAAAAAAGATTAGTTGGAACTTACCGATTGCTCTAGCAGAGACCATACTTATTGTAACTATTTCATTGTAGGCCTTGAAATTAAGAAATCATCAAAATGTTGAAGTAATAAATTGTTTGTTTTAGTTCTAAATAGCTAAGTCTGATTTATGTATTCCATAAAAAATATTTTTGACAAAGTTGAGACAACAAATACTATAAAAAAGCAATATTAATATAAAGTATTTTTTTTGATGATTTATTCCTGAGCAGTTTCTCCAGCGATCATCCCCGCCGCTGCCAAGTTCTCGACTCCAATATCATTTGCTTTCCCCAGAATATCGGTTATCCTGAAGGAGACTTTAACGATAACTAAAGAGGCAGCGGTTAAAAAAAGCTTTAAAGTATAGAAAATTAAGATGCTAAAGTCGAAAGTAAAAGTAATAAAGAAAGTATATAATTTGTTGCGACAAATTCTGTTATCCCTTTATCTTACCAACCTAATGCAGTAGACTTTTTATATTTTAAACTAAGACAATTGTTAAATCAAATAATCTAAATTTGAAATACCAACAGTTTACACCATCAAGTTGCAGAGATATTGGAATTAGAAAATTTGAGTTTGTGGCATAGACTCAACTCCTTTGATTATCTTTGAAATCGTTTTCCTGTATTGGTTCCCGGTCGTTAACTCCGCTCTCACTATATCTCCTTTACTCTGCAGCTCCAGGTAGTCCTCGGGGCTCAAGTAGAGTCCAGAGAAACCCTTCTCCGGGTCCGTGGGATCATCCCAGGCCACGTTAAACTTTTCCCGAACCTCATTGGCCAATCCAATTCTAGCTCCAGAGTTTGCAGCCAGATAAATACGGGGGATACCGAGTTTTCTCGCTAGAACACTTGCTTCCTTGAATAACAAATCCTCCCTGGGACCAAACGACCCAATTTCAATTGTTATGTCATTGGCAATTACAATAACATCTCTACCATTTGGAAACTCTACCGTTTTCAGCGTCATTTTCCAGGCAACCATCCCTAGCAGATTCTCTCCAGGAAACCGTTTGACAGGAACTAGACGATCCTGATCGTTCAGATGATACTCAACAACAGTGACCATGTCAGACGGATTTGGAGGATTTACAGGGCTCCGGGCTGTAGTGACAAAATCCTTCCAAGCAGATGCAACATTTATCTTGAAAATTTCAGGGAAATCGTAGACATAGGTGGTGTTAGCTGCCTGGGCTTTACTTCGTTTCATCTCCAGGTGGTCCTTAGTCATGTAGGGAGTAGACACGGGGAGTCCATGCCAAGGACCTTTCTCAGACCCCATCTTCTCTACTGAGGAGAACTTGATGACTCCTGTGTTTGGATCAGTGACCTCCTGATACATGTTGATGTTTAGCACATATCCGTTCTCATTGTTGATGCATATCCTGTGCGTGGTAGGAGGGGAGGTTGGACGGGATCGTACTGTACACCTGATTTCAGCGCATTTAACCATGAGTTTGAGAAGTCGACTAGCATACTTCAAAACAATATCACGGATGTCTTCAGCTATGATGGTAGGATCCATAGTAACGCATGGTACAAAGTTAAGGAAAATATGGTTTCCATCAGTTTGACCGGCCTGCTCGTGCGAGTGCGCTACTTCAAGTTCATCTAAAGCCTCCAGTAGAAGCCGTTCTCCTTCATTCTTCATGTATTCAAACGATGCTGCTGCAGTTACAAGATCCGAATGCCGGATGATGGACCGGATAAAGAACCGATAGTCGCTTACCTGTCGACCACGTGCAACCTTCGCCATCGCAAGATAAAGATGCATCTTTTGACTTGCAGTAGGAATTGAAACCAGGTCGTAGTTTTTAAGTCTGTTGAGCTCAAGCTGGAAGGCAAGCGCTGGTTCAAGATGCCGATATATCCGATCCTCCTGGAACTCCTTCCTCGACCGGAATGTAAAGTAGCGTGGGAATGATCTGGTCCCAAGAATGATGAATGTAATCCGTCTGATCTGGGATTGGAACAGCCAACCATGCCTGGACTGGCAGAATATATCAAGTTTGCTGGCTATCTGTTCATCAGACTCTTCAGCTGGAAACTTTACCGCTACATACAGTATATTGGTTGGTTCTCGTTCTTCATTCTGACCTCCTAGATATCCTCCTCGATCATCAAAAGATCTGGGAGTTCCAGGATTGAAACCAAACCTTGAATCATAATCCTGGTCCTGATTCAGCAAATTTATATTTTTCAAATTAAAAAATTAGGATTAGACAAAAAGTTAGACACAACAAATATGACATGATTTGAATTATATTTTGGAAGGCTCATTTTGAATTTTAAGCATTGCTCTTTAATTAGAAATGAAAAAATGCGTTCCTGTGTGTTATCATACATTTCCAGAATGGTCTCATGATCGTTGAGAAACTCCTGATAGTTGTCAAAAGCACAGATGGCTCCTGTGCGCTGGCATTCATCAAAATTCTCTCTCAATGACATCGGAGATTCAAACGATGGTGCCAGAGATTTCACGTTGTGATAACATCTATATTACAGAGTATATAATTAGTAATGTTAAAGATAACTGGTCGTAGTTACATCTTAAAATGACAGTTTAGAAATTTTAATGTTTAAAATAAAACCTGCTAGGATGAGATTGAGGGAGCAAGAACTGAAAATGAACAGCTGTTTGTCCCTGGGGTAACCGTTGATGTTGCAGACAGGTTAGATCATAAGAGATAAATGCGCGGCGTACATAAACTTCTAACGCGGCCTGGCACACCGCATCGTCCACATGGTAGAAGAAATCTCCCAAAATGTCAAATATGGCCGATTCATCTGTTATCATCTTATGAAGATTTGTGGCCGAATCCTCTGTCTTATTTGTTGCATCAAGGAACATTTTCTCCATGTGATTATACCTAATTAACATTTAGATTAATTATAAAAAGAATATTTAAAAAATTATGATTTTTTTATTATATCCTCTTCAAGTGAAATTCATAAATCTAAATTGCCTCTGCCAGAGTCTTTTGATCCTAAACTTACTAGTTTCTTAATTCAAAATAGAGCTAGGATGTATATGTACAGTATTCACCCGTCTACAAGCCGATGATGGATTTTAATTCTAAGGCTGACTACGAATGTAGATTTATACTCAAAAAATTATGATTTTTTTATTATATCCTCTTCAAGTGAAATTCATAAATCTAAATTGCCTAAGATCATAGGTTGGTTTCTCGCAGGCAATAAGAATGGTTCTGGCTTTAAGGCAGACAGTACTGTTCTCCTGTTTGACAAGGGTGGTCAACTCTAAAAATATTCAATTTTTTTTCATGAAAACCTAAAATTGAAAAAGAATAACTTTTTATCATGTTCTTTTCATCCCTAATAACTGAAAATAATGTCATTTTAATTATTGAATATTCCTGTTAAAACTGGTTTTAACTCTGACATAAGTCTAGCTTCCTGTTTAAACAGTTCCTCCAACAAACAAGTGATCACAAAGTTCCGCTTCCTGAAATAACAGAAAAATATGTGTTTTTAATTTTGTACCAGACCATCCCAGCAAAATAATAATTACAGAAAAAAACTGCAAAGATGATGTATTCTGAATTGAGCAGTACTCAAACCGTTGCAAATTTTTATGTTTTGTTGGAAAATGATTTTGCAAATTTGTTGGATGATAGTACCTGTACTGCTTGTGTGCGAATATGATATCGACTATATTGCTCATATCTGCTCTAGGTCCAGCACTTTGTCTCATCTGACTCACAACCTTGTCATACTGTCCAACCTGGGAAATCAAATATGAGAATCAACAAAATTAATGAAATATTAACTTTTTTAAAATAAATAGCACACAAATTAGTCAACTTCTATAAATAACTTCAGTCTTATAGTAGTAATTTCCAAGATCTAACGAACTCTTCTAGTCTAAAATATTTTAGTTTCTCGGTTTAAAAAAAAATTAAAACTGGACAATTACAGTGAGAATCATAAAACTGTGGTCACGTGGCGTCGTCTTTTTTCCTTTTGCACTAAAGAAATGTCGCTAAGGATTTTGTAATTGTTGCAAATGCAACTTATAACCGTTTTGTACACTTATTTTCAGGTTCTCATTGTAGTTTCTGAAATTTTCTTCCCGCACCCCTTTTCTCTTGAAACAATCCTAATTAAGGAGAACTCTCGATTTACATTTTCAAAGCAAACATTATTGTTAAGAAGAGTCAAAGTAGTGAGTTTAAAACAAAAATAAAACATTTAAAGAAAACAAATAAGTCATTACCTGGAAGTATGCTTCCACCTCTAGATATTTGGAAATGAGATAATGGGTCTGCGCCTTCAGCATTCCCCGCACACCATGACGGAACTTCTTGCAAACCTCAACAACAGGCGCTATTGTCATCTCAAATATATCTCGTTCTCCAGCTGGTAGCCGAGCATTTATCTTGTCAATCTCGTTCGTTATTCTCTGAGACGGAAACTGAGCAATAACGCTCGTTATGTTTTGCTCATAGTTCTTCAGGGACTTGGCGATTAATCGGCCGAGATCATTGGGCAATCGACTACCGATGCTTGACATAACATCATTCATATTGTTTAAGGGCAGGCGGGGATCATGGAGAAGTCGCAGGAAGTCCTTGACAAGTTTCCGAATGACTGATTCAAAATACTGATCTGGACAACTGTATCCAGCTAGTGCGTTCTCCAACTGTGATCTGACATGCATAAACTCTTCGTGTAGGGAGAAGGGTCCGGCTGGGGAGTCCTGACTGCTTGGGAATACCATCTCAGTGTTAAGAGTTGCTCGCATACACTGACTTGGATCATCCAAGGTCATGGTTGCAATTATACTAGCAGTCTCAAGAATTGCACCGGTTCGCTTTGTGAAATGGATTAACCCAGACTCTCTCGCTCGTAGAGTCATTGACATCTTCATGACTTCAATGATACAGTACTCCTGGTCCCGGTCCACATGTTCTCCATCCATCACTAGATACTTGATCAGCTTTCCAGGACTTGTTGCTCTTAGAATGCTTGGATCATTTTCCTTTTCGAACACCACAGTCTGGTTTCCAACCACCACCCTGTACCCCTCTGCCTCCTCGTGCATGTACGTGTTGTAGCTGTGTCCCTCAATACAAAGATGAAGCAGACCGTCACTCATGTGGTGAACCTCAACTTCCTTATGCGACCCATTGATTTCGACCCAGTACATAATCGGACTAGTCTTAGTCACAGTAACATGGTACTTGAATCCCTCGTAGATTAAATCAACATCAACCGTTGAACCTAGAAGAGAGGCCGGCTGGGTTTGCCCTCGTTCCAGCGAGGTTTTGAAGGATTGGAAGTTGGTGAGAATAGTTTGATGAGCAATGCTAAGAGCACCACAGATAATGCTAAGCATTAGATCCGGTTTCTCAGCTTGTTCCTTCGCAGCGATCAGCTCATCAAGCCAACCAGTGTTAAAGCTGTTGACCTGGAATTCCTGCTTCTCCAAGATCATGATCAGATGCTCTATAATGGTCCTGAAGTCTCCCCGGATAGAAAGCTCCTTCAAGGCTACAACCAGATTTTCTCTAGCTCTCTCTCTGTTCTCCCCCCAACTGAACAGATGTCCGAACTGACTGTCTGCGTACTCATGAAGTCCTCCACTGCTAGATACACTGAAGTATCCCCACACATTCTTACTGGACTTGAAGTTTAGATCCTGGACTGTGCCTGAGGTTGGTTTAAAACCTTCATCCGGGTTCTCACTGGTTATACGGGCACTGATAACATGACCTGAGAACCATATATGACTCTTTAATCCGAAGAAACACAAAAATTTATAGAAGTGAACATATTTAAAAAAAAGATGGGTTATTCAAAAAGGAATCCTTTATGATGAAATTACCTGAAGGAGAGGGTTTAGTCATAATGTTAAAATCCATTGGACTCTCAGAACTCTCATTTTGACCCCACAAGGAACGGATCGACTTAATCCTGATTAAAATTAGTTTAATTTTATCTCTCTTTCTTCCAGCTGTCCAAAACAGCAGATTAATACATGTCCCATTAAACTGTGAAATACGAAGACAACATTAAAGCAATCCTGTGTTCTTGATGTTGTTAATAGGCAAAAAGTTTGTTCCAGAAGCTTGAAAACCAACCTATTAAGTAATATATGGTATCTATAAACTGCACAGTGCACGATTGCTGAAGTTAAATTTTTCACTGGATGGATTATCTAAAATCATAACTTGAGCCAAACAGTCGTCTTCCTATTCCACAGTTTTATGAATTCCACTGTAATAAGATGGTTTAAAGATGGCTCTTGATTTTTTTCTTCTTTCGCTGAATTTTATCTGATGCTTTTTCGGCGTTAATACTTGTTTCTTTTTTTTCTATTGAAAATTACCATATAAGATATTTTTATTGTGGTAATGCAACTGTTTTGACAGATATTATACAAAAAGCAAATTCATATTTAAAAAACATTATTGTAGCTAATTAACCTGTGCAAAGGTATTCCCATAGCTATCATAAGCTGAGCAGCAGGAAGGTTCACATTGGCAACCATCTCGGTACAGGGGTGCTCAACCTAGAACAAACCAAATGATAGTACTTTTTACACAATGATAGAATGATAGTATGAAGACTTAAATGTCGTCTTATTTTTTATAGATGTTAAATTACACTTAAAACAATTGCCAAAATTGTTTAACCTTTTTAGTTGTATTAAAGTTTGAAGAATTTTTGTTTTGATTTGAAATATGAAATTTTTCATAGCTCCGGTTATTTTGGAGGCAGACCACATTATGGAAATTCCAGGAATAGGAGTGCTTTATGATTATTTATACATGTAAAACAATTATAATGTTTAATGGAACACACTTTACAATTTATGTATAATAATATGTAATGTAGAGTTTTTGTCACTAACTCATATTATTTAGTCCCTATATCTTTGCAACCTGAAACTTTGATATTTCAAATTTGGAGTATTTCAAATAATAAATAATGGATTAATTGAAGTAACAGAATTCATAGTTAGAAATATCTAAGGTCTTTGACAATGGGTTACAAAGATATAGGGATTAGAAAATCAGAGTTTGTGACGAAAACCCCAATTACTTTAAATGATTCCAATATTTCTCAAATCTACGAATTTTTCCTTAATTTTTTTTCTTTCAGAGGTTCAGTCAGTGTTTTTACTGTTAATAGAAATCAGGCTTTTTTTTGTGAAAATACAGGTTCTTATTCCGCCCCTTCTCCAAAAAGGAAGAATAGAAAAAATGTCTAGGAAATCAGTGTTAATAAAATAGTTTGAATATGAATAATTACCTGCAACCTAGGGTTAAGCTCCAGAAAGTAGAAGTTTTTATCATTATCGTAAAGATACTCTACAGTTCCTGCACTTCTGTACCCAACCAGTTCAGCCAGTCTAAATATTAGTTCAGTTGATCAAAACATGATTTCTCTTGGCTAAAGTCTAGGTTGATAAAGAGACTATTCAGTTGTTTGCTTTAACTGAGGTCGGAAATAATGAAGAGAAAGAAGTAGTCCAACCAGATATGGTTAATTAAACTACAGAGTGAACTTTTGGCCAAATTACATAAGTAGTTTTGGGCCTTATACTCCGACAGTGGAGAACTGAGGAGTAGTATAACTATTGGTATCTAGTTCAACTACTTCTGAAAATTAATTAATTCCAACTACTCATCAGATGAACTACAACTATCATAATAAAATACATATATATCTGCACTTGACTACAAATATCATTAAAAAAAGTAAAAAAGTATTAGTTTCCAGCGCCTCTCTACTCTCTAATCTACCACACTAAAAAAACTGTAAACCACAGCATAATCAATATTCTTTGTTATTGCTACATATACGCTTTTAATGATAGATCGAACAGCTCCCGACCACCTAAAAGAATTCTTCAGAAAACTTAAAATATATTACAATAAACTGCAATTTTCTGTACTACAAAAAACGGAGAAGCAATCAACACTTATTCTGTATAAGTCAGAAGAAAGTGCTCAATTATAGCTTATTTATCCTACTCCTTAACTTGTAACTATAGCGGATATATACTCTTTCCAAATCACCTACACAGCTGCTAATGGCTACTAGAACAGCTCTTTTTCTACCCGATAGCCACTTTATTCATCCGACAGTTAAAACAGCTCTTTTCCTTCCTGCTTTCTCCATCTCTTCTACTACAGAGAGGTGTTTATTGGAGGTATAACAGCTCTTTTCATGCCTGAGCTGTTCTCTCCCTCTCAGCTGTTCATGGCCACTAAAACAGTTTTTTCTTTACCTGAATGTTGCTTTAACCATTTCCTTTAACATAGAGCTGTTAACAACAGTTAGAACAGCTGTTTTCCCACCTGACAGCTGCTTTCTCCATCTCTTCTACTACAGCGCTGTCAGCAACTACTACAGGAGCTTCTTCAATTATTTTCTGATGACGCCGCTGAATTGAACAGTCCCTAGAAATATAAGATACAATGTAATTTTAAATTTTGTTAAACAATTCTTTATGACCCATAGTTTAATTCCGCTGACCCTCCGCTACCTGCTGAAAAGGCTGATTGCTGTCCCATATTCGTCCGCTAGTAGTTGGACTTCAAGGTGACGAGCATTCGCGGCTAGCTTCATGATAAAAATAGGAGAACCAGGAACCTAGATTAAATGATTGCAATGAGGAAAGTTCCAGACTTCTGGATTCATGAACCACATGGTATTTTAAATCATCAAATCAAGTGACAACATAAAGAACCAGAGCTGGGAACTTTTGATTTCTGGATATCGGGATTAATGCTTGATCCACTCTTTTTCTTTATCTCGAGATTAAATAATGCTTGTTCTCCTCTTGTTATTAGTCTCCAGATTAATAAACTGATCGGGATTAAGGATATCCCATTCAAAAGTTTTCAGCTCAGTATGATTATCTATGATCAAAACAGAGTTGAGACTTTCTTCAGTAGAGTATATAGGATTGAACCGTTGAGAGATCGCAAAAGTTCTTTGTTATCTTTGGTAAGCGATAATAAACAGTCAAACAACTTTTTTTCCAAAAAATGTTGGATCCCCGCCATCTATTTTAACTTATATTTTGCTAGTTAGTTAATTATTCTTACTACTGACCTTGAATAACGAGTTACATAAGAACCTCCGCTAATTAACATTAACTAGAATATTATTGACCTCCATTAATTAGTTACTTCTGACCTCCATTTGCACATTTCTGAACTGGTTTGGGAACTCTTCTGCTGTCATGGCTCTCCGTATACCCTTCCCTCCTCCTCCTAGATAAATATCAGTTCAGTTCAGTTTAAGATGAACACAGTCCCTTTTTTGTCATTTTCAGAAGCAATCTATATAATAAAGCTCTTCACGCATATATATGTAGGTCAGCTGTAGCTGGCCAAAAGGCTCTTCCAAATGGGCTGAAATTTTTTAAGGAAACCCATGGGTATCCGTTAGGTGATATAGGCTATTTAATTTTTTTTTCAAAATTCGATTTTTTCTTTATTCCAGGGGTAACGAGGCACTGAAGCTAGTTTTTTAAATAAAATAACTTGTAAATGTGGACAATCCCTTTTATTATTTCCCATTCAATTACTTGTATATCATAGTGTTGCACTGTCCTATTATCCTGGAGCTCCCTTCCTACTCATGTTTTAATGACTGTGTCCCTAGGTTCCAGTATCATAGAATTTCACTGTCCCATTATCTTAAACTTTACCTTCGCTGGCTTTAATCATGACTGGGAATCCAATTTCTTCAGATTGTTTTATTCCTTCTTCAACATTCCTAAATATTTTTATATTTAAACTTAAATAATAAATCCATAAAAACAATTTAAATTTGCTGGTTTGGTTTGTCATACAAAAATAAGACAGGTTCTCAGTAAAAATACACTTTTAGTAAATTCAGAAAATATTAAAGTATACAGAGCTGAAAACTTTAGAATGAGATATCCTTAATCCCGATTACTTAATCTGAGTATCCATTGAACACACTTTTGATTTTCTTCTTAAACTGTTCTTTCTTGCATATAGTAGAGAAAAATCAAAAACCGGGTTTTCTAAATTAGAGAGTTCCTCCCATTTCTGTATATAATCTTAAATGGCGAGCAAAATTTCAAATGATCAGTTTCATATACGCGACTCTGATTGGTTGAATTTGATACATTTTTCAGGATTTAAGTACAAGATTAGATTAGTCTCGATATTATGAAAAAGAGAGAATCACGCATTAATCTCGATATCCACTATTCTAAAGTGTTCAGCTATGAGTATTGGGTACCCTTAATCCCGATTGCTAAACCTCTGTATACACTGAGAACACTTATGATTTTCTACTTAATCCTCTCTTTTGGATATCCCTGCTGCTTTCCGAGTTCTCCCATTGCGCGCAAACTTTCAACATTTTTCGGTTTCTAATGTTTGGTTTCACAATCCCTTAAAGCTCTGAGTGTCTAATGTCTATAGCAAACCTGACACAACCCTTCCGGAACAGTTCTCCTCTGGAGTTTAGACTGGACACTCGTATCTTACCCTCACTCGTAGTCTCAGCCTTAAAGAGATAAATTTCAAATCTGTTATATTAAAGTACACTTGGGATAAGTATTATAAAAAAGTAACCCTGGGACATATGATTTTTTTCAAGAATTACCAACACACAACAAAAATTGTTCAATTAAACTTACAAAAAAACAATTTTTTTGATTTTTTAAAAAATTGGTCAGCGCTTAATTAGGCACTCTTTAAAATAAACAATAAATACGGGAGGTCGATTTTTCAATTTTTTCAATACGGGTGTCTGAAGTTGCGCTTGTAACCACCTGAATATTGCCCAGTTGTCGGTTTTTGAAATTGCGAAAATTGGCTGATCTAGGGCCAAAAATTTACAATTTCTAGAGGACCTTGGGATATTTCCGCTTATAATTTTGTTTAATGGCCTTGAACTTATTAAATTTTTAACCGATTTTTCTGATTTTAACATTTTTGAATTCAATGTTTCAAGATGGATTTTTATGTACCCATATCGACATATTTTAGGAAAAAAAATTTTTTTTGCTTGTACTTGTGAATTATTATTTACAAAAACGTGATGCGCTGCATAAATTTAAACGTGAGAACAAACATTTTTACATTTTTGTTTTGCTTTTTTATTATAGAAACAGACACGCGCTGAAAGGATCAGAACATTTTTATGAAAAAAGTGCCAAACTGCCCCACCCTTAATAAAAAAGCGGTCTATAAATCAAAATATTTAGCTTACACATTTTGTTTAAAGGACAAATAATGTTTAGATTTATTCCATTTAAAGGTCCATTTAACTATAGTTTAACCCAGTACTTCAGAGACATCGAAAGAATTTTTACAATAATATACGAGAATAAGATCTGCAAGAGGCATTTATAAAACATCGTATTCTTAACTAACTGATAATGAAAAGCTGCAGATATTTGGTTTTTGATCGAATAATTATATGTAGGTCTTTAGAACTATTTCCGCCATTTATGTCATTTTTATTCTTTATTTTTACTATTACGGAGATTTAGGTATAATGGTATAAACCCATTGAAAAATTACCAAGACGACATTTTATAAATTCTTTTGATACCTCCGAAGTACTTGGTTAAACTGTAAGAAAATTGGTCATCTTTTACATTATTTAAATAGCGAACATAAGTTCATAAATGTCGGAATTATTATTTTTTAAATTTACCTTTAGATTTGACCCTGACCAAGGCAAAGTTGGAACATTAGCAGTCTGAGCTACTATACTACTAGCAACCTTATCCCCTAGCAACCACATAGCTGACTCACTAGGTCCCATAAACTGTATACCAGCCTAAATATATATTTATTATATATATATTTACTACTAGCAACCTTATATCCCCTAACAACCACATAGCTGACTCACTAGGTCCCATAAACTGTATACCAGCCTAAATAAATATTTATTTTATATATATTTACTACTAGCAACCTTATCCCCTAGTAACAACATAGCTGACTCACTAGTAAAGTGTATACCAACCTAAATATGTACAAAATATTGCATATTTGAGCAGCTGTAATATGAAAGTTTTGCAATATAACAAAAACTTCATAAAATATATTGTAGACAAAAATTCAAATTCAGATTACCTATTCACCAGTATTTAAATTAAACGTTTAACGAACAGTTTCACCATTGTTTGGGTAGGCAGGTCAGGTAAAACTAATTTACCATAAACATAGCCTATAAGGTCAAGAGCTACATCAGGGTTTAAAAATTCGTCGATACCTATTTTCGTTACAGAGTTATTACTCGTCAAAGTCAACCCGATTGCATACAAGAAGAAGGCGTTTATCTTAAAAACCGAAAAAGAAGTAATCCAGTTATAAACCAAAAAACGCATACGTAAAGAATAAGAATTTTATAAAATGAATATAACCAACATTGTAAATCTGACTAAAACTATGACGGAGAAATTGTCAGAATTAATGGGACATCCTGGACATACAGGGTTATCCACAAAGAATGAGACTGTAAAGACGACCGAAAACTCTTAAAATGTGGCGATCTCAAGGTTTCATTAAGTATTCGGCCTTAGATTTAGTAATCTAATCACTTACATAGCGATTTGGGAAAAAAAGAAACAAGTTTAGAGTTGCAGGGAATCGTGAATGTAAGGATACAGTGTACAGACCGTATGAATTCTGTACAATCGTCTCTGAAGTCTCATCCTTTGTGGGTAACACTGCATAATATATATATGTATTGTAATGCTATTAAAGTTTTAAGAATCCATCAAAATTTAAATTGCATGGAAGCTGGACACCTTTAGAGATATTTTTACCATTTTAGATTTAAACACAAATGACGTCACAAAATGGTATTTGCAGCATTCGCTTACCCACTTAGACTCCGACCCACTCCCGTTTTTCCATCCGGCAAAAAGACTGTACTTTCATAAGCTAATTATAGACTAATGCAGCGTTAATTTATAAATCCGCATCTTCTTAAAATCAGTTTTGAAACACTAACAAAAAATGATTTTATAGATAAAATGTCGCCTTTTGACGTGCAATTCAATTAAAGATTATGTTATAAACATATAACGTCATTTGTAGATCAAGGTAAAATGGGTGCGGGTGTATTGCATATACATTTACTGATTTAGACACCTAACTGTGACATTTCTTTGAAAAATTATTTTTTTTTCTAATGGTTTCAACACTTTTTATGAAAGATTATCAGCAGCAAGGATAAATTTGACATATTTGATAAAGAGTAAAATATAAATAACGCACTTTTAACTTAAGCAAAGATATATTCTACTGTCACCAAAAAATAATATGATGAGTAAGTTTATTTTATTTTAGATGCCATGACGTCTTTAAAAATCATAATTAATACTGCATTCGTCTATAATCATCATACAAAGGTATAGACTTTTGCCGGAAAGGAACATGGGTGCGGGTAAGCGCATGTCACAAATACCATTTTGTGACGTCATTTGTGGGTTGGAGGTGAATCGGTTATGATCGCCTTCCCTCCATCTCAAGACGAATAAACAAAGAATCTTTTAAACTAGTTTCCAGACCTGACACCGCTATAGCTAAATATAAGATTGTATGCCCAGCTGAAAATACTGTATTCACTATATTCACTAATTCTTCTAATTTTTATAAACCGTTTGAACAGAAAAATAGCATTTAAAGTACTAATTAAGTACAAATATATTAAGATAGCAACATAAAATACATTGCTGGATATGTCTACGTTTGCTTGTTTAATGATTATCCTATTTATACATTTAACAACCTTTAAGAATTAAAGATAAAAAGTGAGAAAATAAAAGAAAAATCGAGAATTAATGGTTGCAGTATGGGTTTTAACTTAAGGAGTAATACGGCCGTTTTCTTGCAACTTTTGTGATTAAAATCAACGAGTCCGCTTTAAAAAAACAAGTTACCAATTAGAAAGAAAAGAAGACATTTACAAAGTCCATCATTGTTTCTTGAATACAAATTTGATTGCTACCTTTAATATACGTGTAATTTAACTTTTTTCAGCAAGGATCACTTGAAATTTCGTTAATAGTCCCTTAACATTTTTATATCATTATTTAATATCAAGATTAGTTTATCTGAGGTCAATCTTAATGAATAGAGAGAAGTGGTTGAACTAGAAATACTAAGGTAAACCAAATATAATTAACTTTGACCGGCACACAAGAGAAGTTGTTCAACAATGTCTACGTAGTTTAACTACTTCTTGCTCTGTATTTATCTAGTCCCCAAATTATCCAGGAATAATCTTTATTAGAATTAACTCAATCTGAATTCAATGTATGCTACATAAACCATAATGGACACTTTACCTTTTAGCAATGTCAATGATGCACTCGACGTTAGCAAAGTTATTGTTGTTGGATCCCCCGGGGACGGACACCGTGTAGTCCGCCAGTTTGATGTATTCAGCATTTGCCTTCATATCTTCAGGGGTAACCATCACCACAAACTAAACATAATCCCTTAGTTTTATTCTCCTTCATATCTTCAGGGGTAACCATCACCATAAACTAAACATAATCGATTAGTTTTATTCTCCTTCACATCCTTCAGGGGTAACCATCATCACAAACTAAACATAATCCATTAATTGTATTCTCCTTCACATCCTTCAGGGGTAACCATCATCAAAAACTAAACATAATCCCTTAGTTTTATTCTCCTTCACATCCTTCAGGGGTAACCATCATCACAAACTAAACATAATCCCTTAGTTGTATTCTCCTTCATATTCTTCAGTGGTAACCATCATCACAAACTAAACTCAATCCCTTTGGATTAATTGGAAAATTGTTAATACGTTTATTTGCATACTTATGATCTATAAATTAGTTTGCCTTAGTTTATTTAAACCTATAAAAATAAATGAAAACAACAAGAAATAAGTAATAAGTAAGTTCTACCTTGATAACACGTTCATTCCTGAAGTTTTCATAACTCCACTTCTTGATGTCTCTGATGCACTTGACAGCTCCGATCCCGTTGTTTGCGATCAGGATCTTAGTGATGACCCTGGAGCCCCCTAACCTGGCCACCAGTTCCTGGGGGCTAGCAGCACCCTAACAAATAGATAGATCATTATGAAATTTAAAACAATGATAATGAATATAAAAATGGCAATAATAACATAACATAAACAATAATAGTAATCAATAATAATAACAAATAATAATAATAATAATAATGCTTTCAAGTTTCAAAACTAACTACAACAAAGTGCATCCTGTCTGTATTAAAGAGATAAGGTCTGGATATTTAAAAACGTAAAACTAACTACAACAAAGTGCATCCTGTCTGTATAAAAATATTTTGATATCTCATTCAAAATCACCCAGAAATAACGGAAGAGGTTTTAAATACTTCCGAGGTGTGTTTGATCAAGAATGCGAATTATATTTAATTCATTTATTTATTGGAGAATTTCCCTGAGTAAGGGCTTGTTTGAAAGGTAAAATTGTTAGCGTTTGATTGCATTAAAAAAACCTGCTGAGTAAAAAAATCAGTCTTCTACCGGCAATTGAGTAGACCTTTATGCAAGAGCCAAGCTAGCAGTTTTTTCTCAATGTTTATAGATCGGCCAGTTCTGAAGATATATGAATACACATTTTAGAAACATTACATTATACAGAAAACTGAAAAATATTTTTCTTTTTATTGCCGAGGTGGTGGTTTTAAGGTGTAAGTGCGTAGCAAAAAAATCGATGATTTTGCAACTAAATTTGCTGATAAATTGACGAATTTTCAAACTATGTAATTTTTTAAATTTGTCCTTTAGAACAGTATTAGGGATTTCTAAAATATTATGAAACATCATTCTAAATTAAAAACTGAGGATTTAACGAACATTTTAACACTCAAAAATTAAAAAATGGCTACATAAATAATGGTAAAAAAATCCGAATTTTTGGATGTTTCTTAGTTTCATATATATCTATTCTAAAGAAAAAGAGCACCTCTGAACAATTTTTACAGGGCCGCCCTAGCTGGCCTGGCTCTTGAACTTGTTGGACGGGGTACCCTGATTTGGCTCTACTCAATTGCAGGTGGAAGACGACTTTTTACTCAGCAGATTGTTTTTTAATGCAATCAAACATTAACAACTTTTCCTTTCTATCAAGCTTTTAATCACTAAGCTTCTCCAATAAATAAAGAAATTACAATATTATTCACATTGCGTAGCCAAACAAATAAGTATAAAAATGCAAACACGAAAAATCTTTATTTAAAGAGTTAATTAGAGTTCTAGACTTTCAATGATGACCTCTAGTTTACCGTGAGATGTATTTCATATCGATTACTTTTCTTAATTTATATATTCGTATGATTATCAATCATTAAACTATTATTATATAATGGGCTTTTAGGGAGCTTCGCGCCCATCTTCTTTTTCAATTGTGAACCTTTTCTAATTTTTACATTTAAACAAAACTAAAAAATTCGTCGAATTCTAAATTTTATCGAAAACCCAATTTGGTTAGAGGCTAATTTTTTAAATTTTGATCATTAATAAATCGTCCTTGGGGTCAAGTAAGGTCCCACAAAAAAATTCGGGCCGGATCGGTTCAACCATTTTGACGTTTATTGGATACAAAAGAAAAATTTACTTTTATTTACACAAAAAGTCCAAAAACCTTTAAAAATTGATATACCCGAGTTAAATATACCCAACATATATACCCCTCTTCAGAGCATGCAATGTTTGTTTGAAACTTTAGATCTTTGAACCAATGACACTGAACAAATCGTACAATACCCCCCCCCCCCCTACCTTGAGCCTCCTTATATGAAACATAGCATTTTTAACCTCTTTGACCTTACAGAAACATGACCCACGGACAATGTGTCATAGCATTATACATACAACAATGTATTTCACATAATAGGTTTCATTATAATTTGTTGAAGTTCATCAAGATAACTCCTCCTCCCTCTCCTATCTACAATATTTTTTTTCTTGTAACAAAACTAAGTTTAAAAAGTTATTTTCAGAGCCGACATTTTTCTTCGTATAAAACTAAAAGTTTGGATGACTGGTGAATTTCCATTTCTGTAAAACAAGGGAACATTTTTCAATTTCGGCCGGAACTCTACGGTCATTTTCGCCAAATTTATATATTGAGTATAAATAATCCAAAATCGCCGTGTGTCCCAAATTATATTTTCCAACATATGGCAGGGTGTTCCAGAAATCTGATAATACAATACAATTGAATTCATCAAACATTTTACTGGAACACCCTATACCCTGCAGATTTAAGATTTCACCTGGGGTGCAGGCTTTCTATTAGTCCACATTTAATCTGTATAATTTAGATATTTTACTTAAACCATACATTTCCTCTGTATAATTTAGATTTTCTACTCAAACCATACATTCAATTATATAATTTAGATATTTTACTTAAACCATACATTTCATCTGTATAATTTAGATATTTTACTCAAATCTTACATTTAATCTGTATAATTTAGATTTTCTACTCAAACCATACATTCAATCATATAATTAAGATATTTTACTCAAACCATACATTTGATTATATAATTTAGGTACTGTACTGTACTGTACTGTACTGTACTGTACTGTACTGTACTGTACTGTACTGTACTGTACTGTACTGTACTGTACTGTACTGTACTGTACTTCTTGATTTAATTCTACACCAGTTAAGGTCAGGTGAGAGTATTTAAACAGTAGAAAAACAATGATAAGACCATATTCATTTTTTATTATTTAACAGTTTTCTTTGAAATACTTTTCCTGGATTATTTTCCGTTGACAAACAAATACATTGGTAATGGAAGAATGTTAATTGTGGTTTAATGAGTACAAACTCTCGCTGTAAAATGGGGTTTCGGGAGTACAAATCCTCGCTGTAAATTATTAAAGGATTAACCTAGTACACATTCACTAATTTATTTAAGAATGAAAGATTAAAAACGCACAGTGTTAATTGAGAATGAAAGAGTTAAAATGCACATTGTTAATTAGGGATGAAAGAGTAAAAATGCACATTGTTAATTAAGAATGAAAGAGTAAAAATGCAGAGTGTTAATTAAGGATGAAAGAGTAAAAATGCACAATGTTAATTCAGAAGAAATAGTAAAAAAGCTCATTGTTAATTAAGGATGAAAGAGACATGGTATTTAAGTCAGTAATTAGTGATCAGTGATATTTATATACGGAGAAGGATTAGAATAACGTGACCCGACATTTACACGTAGCAAGGATCCACTTCAGTACATACATAGGAGCTATTTCATTTATTCATTCATTAAAACCAGGATCCAGTCTGAAAACAAAACTGATCTGGATCTAAATCAAAGTACAAAGGATTGATTCTTTATAAAATAAACAATCCACTTCGCTAAATTAATAAAACGCTCGACAATCCACATTTAAAAATTACAAGTAAAAAAAACAAGTTTTACGCCAGTTCAGTGGCGGATATAAGGGGGGTTATTGGGTTTTTTTCCCCCCCCCCCTAGAATCCTGGGGGTAAATACCCCCCCTAAAATAATTGGGGTAAATACCCCCCCCCCTTAGAATATTGGAGGTAATTACCCCTGAACATATATTCAGGCCCTGAATAGCAGGGGTTACTCCACTTGCTGCCTCTTATAATTTAGCTATTTTAC